>NC_091951.1:325309882-325564882 GCF_031021105.1 Erythrolamprus reginae | reverse complement strand
GGTTTAGTTTATATATTGCAGACACACAAAATTAAGTGCCTTATGACTTCCTTCATTGTGGATAATGTTTCCTATACTACAGAGACTATTCCAACATAGTGCAGCATTTATGGGAATTACTAAAAGCAATTGCATTGAAAAGTCAGAAGTTTGTTGGAGTTTAGCCAGATGTTGGCCATCGTTGGCCTGTGCTGTAATCCAGTCTTTAGTCCTGTTAGTGCTCAGGGATCCCCAATCCTTCCCTAAACCAATCACCAAGGTCTTCCTGATTCAATTCATCTGTAAATATGTGTGATTACCGTATATTTTGGAGTATAAGACGCACTAGAATATAAGACGCACCTTAGTTTTGGGGAAAATAGGGAGGGGGAAAATCTGCTTACCAGATATTCATCTGGCTAGCGTTCTTTCTTATTTATTTATTTATTTATTTATTTATTTATTTAATTTGTATGCCACCTCTCTCCGTAGACTCGGTGCGGCTCACAACAGTAATAGGAAGCAATATATAATACAAATCTAATAATTAAAACTAAAAACCCATAATTTAAAAACATGCACACAACATACCATACATAAACAGTATAGGCCTGGGAAAGTTATCTCAGTTCCCCCATGCCTGACGGCAGAAGTGGGTTTTAAGGAGTTTACGAAAGGCGAGGAGGGTGGGGGCAGTTCTAATATCTGGGGGGAGCTAGTTCCAGAGGGTCAGGACCACCACAGAGAAGGCTCTTCCCCTGGGACCCGCCAAACAACATTGTTTAGTCGACGGGACCCGGAGAAGGCCAACTCTGTGGGACCTAATTAGTTGCTGGGATTAGTGCGGCAGAAGGCGGTCCCGGAGATATTCTGGTCCGATGCCATGAAGGGCTTTATAGGTCAAAACCAACACTTTGAATTGTGACCGGAAATTGATCGGCAACCAATGCAGACTGCAGAGTGTTGGTGTAACATGGGCATACCTTGGGAAGCCCATGATTGATCTCGCAGCTGCATTCTGCACGATCTGAAGTTTCCGAACACTTTTCAAAGGTAGCCCCATGTAGAGAGCATTACAGTAGTTGAATCTCGAGGTGATGAGCGCATGAGTGACTGTGAGTAGTGAGTCCCGATCCAGATAGGGCCGCAACTGGTGCACCAAGCAAACCTGGGCAAACATCTCCCTCGCCACAGCTGAAAGATGGTTCTCTAATGTGAGCTGTGGATCGAGGAGGACACCCAAGTTGTGCAGCCTTTCTGAGGGGGTCAATAATTCCCCCCCAGGGTTATGGATGGACAGATGGAATTGTCCTTGGGAGGCAGAACCCACAGCCACTCCGTCTTATCCGGGTTGAGTTTGAGTCTGTTGACACCCATCCAGACCCCAACAGCCTCCAGACACCGGCACATCACTTAGTCTTGTCAGCTTCAGCACATTATTTTATCCCCTGGTTAGGGCTTTAAAAAAACCTTATTCGGAGAAAGTAACAATGAAAGAACTTGCAAGCCAGTAAGAGCTTGGAACATTGTTAGCACCTGGTTAGGTCTGGAAAGAAACATTCAGAGCAAGATAGAGCAATGAGAAAAACCTACAAAAACATAGGGCTTGGAAAACATTCTTCACAGGGAGTAACAATGAAACAGCCTGCAAGGTAAGAGCTGGGAGTTAGTGCTGATAAAAAAGCTTCGAAAAAAGCTACATTCAGCGTATAAGACATCCAATTTTCAGCCTCTTTTAGGGAGGAAAAAGGTGTGTCTTACACTCCTAAAATACAGTAATGTTGTTGTCTGTTGTTCTTGATAAATAATTTTAATAACAATTTAAAGACTGCCTTGATATATAATTGCCTGATCACTTTCTTGTAATGCTTTTCACTTCAGTTTCTCTGCTCTGCGAGGTAGAGGAGAGAGAGAAAAATAGTCAGGCACTGGGAGAAAAAAAATAGACATTCTCGCCAGTGCATAACCCATTTCCCATTCGCCTTGCAAAGTGGAGAAATTGGAGAGGAAGAGATTACAAGATAATAAACAAACATACAATGGGGAATACCATCAAAGGAAATGAGCTAGTGCCAGCAATCCTCAGGGTGCTAGGCAAAATAGATGATGTTTTTAGGACACTCATGTGGGCAATATAAGTTCATAATGAGAGAAAGACAGCCCAGTGCACCAAACAAAAGACCTTGTTGTGTAATTTGCTTGGTTTGAGTTTATTTATTTATTTGCTCAGATTTAATAATAATAATAATTTATGGGATTTGTATGCTGCCCCTCTCTGTAGACTCGGGGCGGCTAACAACAATAATAAAAACAACATGTACAATCCAATAATAAAAAACAACTAAAACACTTATTATAAAACCAAACATACACACAAACATACCATGCATAACTTGTAATGGCCTAGGGGGAAGGGCTATCTCGACTCCCCCATGCCTGGCGGTATAAATGAGTCTTGAGTAGTTTACGAAAGACAGGGAGGGTGGGGGCAGTTCTAATCTCCGGGGGGAGTTGGTTCCAGAGGGCTGGGGCCACCACAGAGAAGGCTCTTCCCCTGGGGCCCGCCAAACGACATTGTTTAGTCAACGGGACCCGGAGAAGGCCAACTCTGTGGGACCTTATCGGTCGCTGGGATTCGTGCGGTAGCAGGCGGTTCCGGAGGTAATCTGGTCCAATGCCATGTAGGGCTTTAAAGGTCATGACCAACACTTTGAATTGTGACCAGAAACTGATCGGCAGCCAATGCAAGCCACAGAGTGTTGAAGAAACATGGGTGAATCTTGGAAGCCCCACGATGGCTCTCGCGGCTGCGTTCTGCACGATCTGAAGTTTCCGAACACTTTTCAGAGGTAGCCCCATGTAGAGAGCGTTGCAGTAATCGAACCTCGAGGTGATGAGGGCATGAGTGACTGTGAGCAATGACTCCCTGTCGCAACTGGTGCACCAGGCGAACCTGGGCAAACGCCCTCCTCGCCACAGCCACCCCTTCTATGCCACCCCTCTCTGCAGGGCGGCTTACAACAAAAGAGTAAAATGCTTAGTGTAAGCCTCATTTGTTAAGGTTGAACTTTATGCTTGTCCCTTTGGACTGTTCAACAAAGCACATTTTTTTAAAAAAGCAGCTTGTAAAAAATATGCCATAAATCTCCGAGGGAAAAGATCAAAGCTATGTCTGCTCTACTGTCAGGTGCTGTATTTTTGTTTTTCCGTTTGAATATCATTCCTTTTTTTGTTTTTAAGGCATGTGGTCCTTTATGGGCTCAACAGTGTGGAAGCCAGTACTATGCGACAGGAATCTGTTCTGAATTCAGTCCCAGTTTTCAGATCCTGAGAAGTTTTTCACCTGCAGTGCAAAGTAAGGCAATAAGTATCAACACACATTATTATTATAAGAGATGTTTGAAAAATGAGAGACAATAAATGCATGAAATATAGTATTGCCTGATTTGAATTGCAAACATCCAAGAGACTGCTAGGTGGCAGAAGAATTTATAGCTTTTTGAATTTCATTGTTGTTATCTAACGATCACCAAGGTTTCTGCAACCTATATTTGGCAGCTTAATGTAAGGTAAGTGGTACAGCTTTTAAGTCGGGGTGGGTTCCACCTACCTTCCCTACTGGTTCATGTTTTGCATCGGGGTAATAGCGTCACGTCACATTGGGGAAGTGACCCTCTGTGCATGCGCAGAAACTTTTGTACATGCACAGAGAGTTCTTTGCCAGCCCCTTTTGGGGAGCAGCGACTGGAGGACCAGTTCGAAGATATGGCCAACTTCCTGTCTCTGCTAGTTCGGTGAGTGAAGACAGATTACTGCCACCATTTCGGGCTCTGAACTGGCGGCAGTCCACCACTGCTTTAAGTATAACAAATACTTAATACCACTCTACTACGCCCTGGTCCGACCACACCTGGAGTACTCTATTCAGTTCTGGTCACCACACTTCAAAAGAGACATTGAAACTCTGGGGAAGATGCAAAAAAGAGCAACCAAGATGATTAAGGGATTGGAAACCAAGACTTACGAAGAGAGACTGAGGGAACTGGGCATGGATAGCCTAGAGAAAAGGAGGGCCAGAGCGGACATGATAGCAGTCTACAAGTATACAAGGGGATGTCACAGAGAGGAGGGGATCACTTTATTCTTCAGGGCACCAGAGGGCTGGACGAGGAACAACTGCTGGATGCTGACCAAGGAGAGATTCAACATGGAGATAAGGAGGAACTTCCTGACGGCCAGAGCGATCAACCAATGGAACAACCTACCAGCAGACGTTGTGAACTCCAACACACTGGACATTTTAAAGAGAAGATTGAACTGCCACTTGACTGGTGTACTATAGGGTTCCTGCTTGGGCAGGGGGTTGAACATGATGGCCTTCGTGGTCCCTTTCAACTCTAACAATAAATAAATAAATAAATGTGCCTTTTGAAGTAGAAATATTACTCTTCTAGATCTGCATGAGAGAGCTATTTAGCAATACTTATTTCTGTTAGACTTTTTTTATACGTTTAGACCATTGTGACTAGTGGCTAATTGCTGTGATTATAGAAATATTTAATGGCACATTTGGCTTTGTGCCCATCTTATTTAGAGCTTATCTAATGGATAAAATGGACAAATTGCTTCTGGACAGGAGTGATGGCTGGAATAGGATTGAAGTAGAGGCTGTGGTTGCTTTGTTGCACTTAGCATGGAAAGAGTTAAATATCTGTGCTTTACACTTCACAATGTCCTGTAATCCTGGTGTGTATGCATGTGATTATGTCTCTTTTAAAATACTGTGTATGGGTTTTATCATGGGGTCAGTGATGAAGGAGCTTTTTCAGGTGAGAAGCAAAATGCCTTCAAATGCAAGTAGCAAAAAAACACTTCCATGCAATTTTAATTTAACTCTGCAAATGTTTAACACCAGATGACACAGGTTTGCACAGAAGAGAATTCTTATAGAAACGTGATTTCTGACGTTTTCTTTTCAGACTGTTCTTCAGTTGTCGATGTGGTAGTCATATGTGATGAGTCAAACAGTATTTATCCATGGGATGCTGTGAACGAATTTTTGATAAAATTCGTTCAAGGTTTAGATATAGGGCCAACAAAAACACAGGTAAGCAAATTAAAACAATATAAATGTAGACGTAGATTTTGGCTCCTTGACCAATAATTATTTTCCTTAGCCTTGAAGACTTTCCCCCCCTGCAGTTGTAGCACGAGAAGCAGAAAAAACAAAACAAAAAGTATTAAAGTTGAAGAGGTCTCGTGGAACAGTAGTTAGAACGCAGTATTGCTGACAGACTCTGTCCAGATCTAAGAGTTTGATTCTGATGGGGCTCAAGGTTGATTCAGTCTTTTGAGGACCCAGATTATTGGGGCAATATGTTTACATTTGTAACTGCTCAGCGAGTGCTATAAAGCCCTATGGAGTGATATTTAAATGCTATTGCTATCATCTAATTACCGTATTTTTCAGAGTATAAGAAGCACCGGAATATAAGACACACCTGATTTTAGAGGAGGAAAACAAGGAAAAAAGTATTCTGAAGCAAATGCTGTGTTATTTAATAAAATACCAGTGTAGCAGAATACTTTTTACAAATATGTATACTTTTTACAGCCATGTACACTTTTTACAAATTTCAAACTAGACAGCTTTAAGACTTGTGGACTTCAACTCCCAGAATTTCTCTTCCAGACATGCTAGCTTAGGAATGGGAGTTGAAGTCCACAAGGGGACTTGCCAAGTTTGAAGACTCTTGCATCCCTAACCCCGAAGTCTTCAAACTTGACAGCTTTAAGACTAGTGGACCCCCAGAATTCCTCCACCAGTCATGCTAGATGGGGTAATTAGAAGGAAAAAACAGTCCCATTTTTGCAAAAATCAGGTGGGCAGTGGGTCTCGGGGATGCCAAAATTGCGCCCGTTTTTGTGAAAAATGGGCCATTTTTCGCCCATTTTTTTTTTAAAACAAAAATGGCATAATTTGCCTTCCCGCAGTCCCCAGGAGTGCAAAATGGTCAAAACAGACTGAGGATGGCAAAAACAGGTGTTTTGCCATCCTTCAGCACCCAGGAGCTCTCTGCAGGTGGGTGACGGGGCTTCGGGACAGCATTTCCAACCTCTTTGTGGGGAAGCAGTGTGTCTTATACTCCAAAAAATTTGGTACTACTAGCTTTTCAATTTCTTCCAAAATAAATAGTGGAGTCCTCATAATATTAGTACTAGTTTTTCCTTTCCATATTTTTATATATTTTTGTTCCAGCAGAGACAAATGTTTGGTTGTTGTTTTTGTTGGCATCTTAGAAAATAAGAGACAAATGAATAACTTTTGCTATTGCTGGGATACATTATTTCATTGATCAGATTAGCCTGTGAATAAATGACCTTGCCTGATGAAATAACTTTGAAGAGTAGAAATTGGCCAATATTAGCATTGTCATAAAGACATACAATTTTTATGGAGGCTTTGAATTCATTTTACCTCTGAAGTTTATTAGTAGAATATCTTCTGGTTCATAGCACCCACTGAGTTATTCTATGGGCGATCTTGTTTTGACATAAGAAATTGTATGAACCCAACTAATTATGGCTATTCGGGGTAGCATAATTAAATGGTAAGTTAGCACGATGTATTGTGATAAAAAACATTTGCAAGAAATATCTAAGGCTTCAACTTTGTGCCCATGGTGTTACCATGTTTTCTTGGGATCAATATTCGGAAAAAAATTTAATCCAGAACTTACCTTCTTGGTTATAAAAGGAAGTATTCCCTTCTCAGTCATTGGTTTGTGTATATTGGCAGCCTTTATATTAAGAAACAACACTTTTGCTGCATGAAATATAATCTACCTACAAGGGATATCATATTCCAGATGTTGCCAGGTCAGAGCAGAAAATTGATTTATTTGGAAAATCTTCTAAAACTGTTTATATAAAAATAGTTTTTATTCTACAAGTCCCATTTACCAGGTTTACTACTGAATTCCACAATTCTCTGAAACTGTTGTTGGAAGAAGGAGTTGGCCTGAAGTGTATGGAAAAAAATTAAATGTTAACATTTTGCATCCATAGGATACAGCCATAGTAAAAAAGTTTCACTTTATGCACAAATTGAAAACTAAACTTACATTTTGTACAATGCAGAGAAAAAGATTAATGAAGCTAGTTTATTATGCTCTTTTTAAAAATTTCTTTTAACTATTATTTCAGGTAGGCTTAATTCAGTATGGCAATTTCCCAAGGGTTGTTTTCCACCTGAATACCTACACTCACAAAAAAGCTGTCGAACAAGCAATGTCGAAAACCGTTCAAAGAGGAGGGGACCAAACGAATACATTCGGAGCCATTGAATATGCAAGGTAAACTTTAAAGTAATGGCCAGCTATGGTAAATAGGTATTCTTTTTAATACTAAAGAAATATACGATAGCATGTTTAAAATATGAGGACTAATCATTTGGCATGAAAAAGCCTTATTTTAAATCAACAATGCTGGGCAGTTTTGGATAGGACTTTTAGGGTTTTTATTTGCTCAGATGCAACTTTTAGGCATATTAAGCCAGTCCAACAGTTTATACATCTGATAATCTTTATTCTGCTAATCGTGAGGAACAAGTATCTTTGCAATTGGATGGTTTACTGTTGAATTTCAACAGCCTGATTCTAGGGGCTTGAGAAGATCCAAAATGAATTCTTGTGGTCCCATGTGGTCCATTAGTTGCTGATCCCAGATTAAAATAATATTGGAATAATTATTTTTGTACCAAAAGGTTACTGTTCCCCCCACTCCCAAAACTTTATTTTGTTGCTAGAGGGAACTGGTAATGAAATACCAGTATTAAACTGCAGAAAAAACAGTTGCTGCCAACCTGCTTTCCATAGAGGACCTGTATACTACACGAATCAAAAAGTGGGCGGTGAAAATACAGTATTTACTGACCTCTCGCATCCTGGACACAAACTGTTTCAACTCCTACCCTCAAAGCATCGCTACGGAGCACTGCACACCAAGACAACTAGACACAAGAACAGATTTTCCCGAACGCCCTCACTCTACTAAACAAATACTTCCCTCAACACTGTCAAACTTTTTACTTAGTCTGCACTTCTATTTCTACTTGTTTTTTCTCATCATTCCTAGTATCACCCATTTCCCCCCACTTAGGACTGTATGACTGTAACTTGTTGCTTGTATCCTAAGATTTGTATTAATATTGATTGTTTCATTGCTTATTTGACCCCTATGACAATCATTAAGTGTTGTACCTCATGATTCTTGACAAATGTATATTTTCTTTTATGTATACTGAGAGCATCTGCGCCAAAGACAAATTCTTTATGTGTCCAATCACACTTGGCCAGTAAATTATTCTATTCTATTCTATTCTATTCTACTCTACTCTATATTCTGTTCTATTCTACTCTACTCTACTCTATATTCTATTCTACTCTACTCTACTCTACTCTACTCTACATTCTATTCTATTCTACTCTACTCTACTCTATATTCTATTCTATTCTATTCTATTCTACTCTACTCTATATTCTATTCTATTCTATTCTACTCTACTCTACTTTCTATTCTATTCTATTCTACTCTACTCTATATTCTATTCTATTCTATTCTATTCTACTCTACTCTATATTCTATTCTATTCTACTCTACTCTATATTCTATTCTACTCTACTCTACTCTACTCTATATTCTATTCTATTCTACTCTATATTCTATTCTATTCTACTCTACTCTATATTCTATTCTATTCTATTCTACTCTACTCTACTTTCTATTCTATTCTATTCTACTCTACTCTATATTCTATTCTATTCTATTCTACTCTACTCTATATTCTATTCTATTCTATTCTACTCTACTCTATATTCTATTCTACTCTACTCTACTCTATATTCTATTCTACTCTACTCTATATTCTATTCTACTCTACTCTACTCTATATTCTATTCTATTCTACTCTACTCTATATTCTATTCTATTCTATTCTAGATTCGTGTCATGTGAATTGCACCTGTGGTTTATTGCAGGCAACATGCTTTTTCAAAAGAAGCTGGTGGGCGACCAACAGCCTCAAAAGTCATGGTGGTTGTCACAGATGGTGAATCGCATGATGGCTCAGATTTGCAAGAAGTAATAGCAAAATGCAACGGGGATAATATTACAAGGTTTGGCATAGCTGTAAGTAAAACTTTCATTCTTGCTACTCTAGTTTCTGTTAGCTTTGTATAAATAATTTTTATAGAATAGTTTTAAAACGTTTTTAGCACACCCAAATCAAAAGACTCTGGTTTCCTTGTGTTACGTATGAAGCAACAGGAGTAATGAATGAAATTATAAATCAATCTTCCCGCAAGACATATGCTATACCTTTCTAAGAATCAAGGCCCAAAAAAATAAAATTGTCTTTAATTATCTTCTGCCTTCTAAGACTTTGACTAAATAATAATAATAATGATAATGATAATGATAATAACAATTTATTGGATTTGTATGCCGCCCCTCTCCGCAGACTCGGGGCGGCTAACAACAATAATAAACACATGTACAATCCAATGATAAAAAACACTAAAAAACCCTATTTGTAAAACGAAACATACACACAAACATACCATGTATAATTTGTAATGGCCTAGGGGGAAGAGCTATCTCAACTCCCCCATGCCTGGCGGTATAAATGAGTCTTGAGTAGTTTACGAAAGACAGGGAGGGTGGGGGCAGTTCTAATCTCTGGGGGGAGTTGGTTCCAGAGGGCCGGGGCCGCCACAGAGAAGGCTCTTCCCCTGGGGCCCGCCAAACGACATTGTTTAGTCGACGGGACCTGGAGAAGGCCAACTCTGTGGGACCTTATCGGTCGCTGGGATTCGTGCGGTAGCAGGCGGTTCCGGAGATAATCTGGTCCAATGCCATGTAGGGCTTTAAAGGTCATGACCAACACTTTGAATTGTGACCGGAAACTGATCGGCAGCCAATGCAAGCCACGGAGTGTTGAAGAAACATGGGCGAATCTTGGAAGCCCCACAACGGCTCTCGCGGCTGCGTTCTGCACGATCTGAAGTTTCCAAACACTTTTCAGATGTAGCCCCATGTGGAGAGCGTTGCAGTAATCAAACCTCGAGGTGATGAGATCTACTCACCTCTTGATAAATCCAGAACCATGTCCTCAAACAAGTCCGTTCTATTTTTTTGGTAAACATGGCCATCCCACCCAGGATCAGACTAAGATAGTCTTGTATTTGAGAGTTCTGTTACATCACTTATCTAATTCATAAATTAGATGACCAATAAACCTTTAAATAGGTTTATTGACATATGCCTTGGGGGGAAAATTGAATAAAAGTTATGTTACTCTGATAGTCTAGATTACAGGTGTCAAACTCACCACATTACATTGGCATCATGTGACGAATCACAATGTTTGTGATGGGCATAACCTGCATGTACGGCATCCGGGCCCATGGACCACCAGTTTGACATCTCTAATCTAGATTAGTGTTTCTAAACCTCAAAAATGTTAAGATGTTGAATTTCTGGGAGTTGACGTTCACACGCTTAAAGTTTCTGAGATTTAGAAACATTGATCTAGAATCTGATCAGTAGGAGGATTGCGAATGCGTGAAGGCTAGACGCGCCTCATTTTTCGAGCTCTAATTATGATATATTAAATAAAGGTGAAATTCCTCCTTAAAACATCATAAATCCTTCTTGAAGGAAAGCAGAGGAGTAAAGCATTCTTGGGAGATCAAAGAGAATCTAAGATCTGAGTTTCTAAGATAAACGGGATGAAGAATAGAGAATTAATCTTTATAAAGTGGAATAGGAGTGACTTAAATAAACTAATACGTCCCATGAAAGGGACTATGGAAATTTGGAAAAAATGGCAGGGGAAAATAGGATTATATAAATCAAAACTGTCATTGATTATGTAATAAATAAAGATAATGAAATAAATTTAAATAGGGGTATAGGAGAGTTGAAGGCAAGAGGGATAACTAAGATAGAACAGTTATATGAGAAGGATGGGAGGCCAAGTAGAAATCGTATAGAATGGTGGTTGGATAAGGGAAGATGGCTACAAATAAATGCAATGTGTAAATACCTGAATGAAAGGGAGAATAAAGAAGCACTATTTAGGGAGGAGATAGAGTTAGAGAAAATAATAAGAGAAAAAGCTGAGGGTACTAAGGCGCAAGCAAGCAATATATATAAGATGTTAGTGAAGTCAGACGGGGATGTGATCCAAGGATTGACTAAATGGTGGGAAAATGAGATACAAGTAGAGGTGCAAGAGATGGAAAATACAGTAGAGAATATAAGGAAAATCAAGAATACAAGAGTTAGGGAAATGAGAAGGAAAATATTACATAAGTGGTATTACACACCCATTCAACTTGCACACTTTCAGCAGAACGTTAAAGGTATCTGTTGGCATAGGTGCCAAGATAAAGGAGTGTTTATGCATTGGGAATGCCCAGTGGTGCAGAACCTTTGGCAAAAAGTGCAAGAGGATATTAATAGGATATTAAATATAAGATGGACGATTACTAAGGAAATGGCAGTATTAGTAAAAAGTAGTGAGATGGGAGAATACAGAGAAATAAAACAAGCAGCGATAGAAAGCGCTCAGGCGGTAATAGTCTTGGGGTGGAAAGATGTGACAAAATGGACAATGCAAAATTGGTATAGGTATATGGTGGACCACATTCAATTCGATATTATGGATAAAAGGATGAATTCGATTAATGAAACTGATTTGCAATGGCTGATGGGGCGATGGGACAAGGTAAGACGATATATGGCGAGTAGGATCCGAAACCATGCTATAAGAAACAAGTTGGAATCACTCTATAATATGTAAAGAAATATTTCACTCTTGGGTTTAAATGATTTATACAAGAAATACCCCCAACTGGTGGTGGGGTATGATTGATTGTCTGGTGGTGGGATCACTGAGCACATGTTATATATAATATGTTGTGTGTGTGTGTTTTATATTATAAAAATCAATAAAAATATTAATAAAAAATAGAATCTGGTCAGTAAAGAAAAATAATACAGCATTTTGAAATTAAAGGCAAAAAAGGGCTTCAAAAAGCACAACGCTATTTACAGAACACAATTTGCAACTCTTTAAATAGCTATATCTTTTAACAGGTTTTTCACGGTTGCCCCCCAAAATGTAGCATCATCCTGAGAAAAGAGGCATTAAGTTGAAGCTGTTGTACCTCTCATTTAAAAAGTTTTCTTCACACATCTTTAATTTTCATTACTGTGTGCTTACTGAAGGGAGAAAATAACTTTATTTAAAAGAAAGCAAAGAATTGTTTCATTGATCTCTCATGGCCAACAACTTTAAAACATCCAATTGGTTAAAGGAATAAAAGAAGAAAACACATAACAAATGTACAATACAGTGGTTCCTCTAGTTATGAACTTAATTTGTTCTGTGATCAGGTTCTTAAGTAGAAAAGTTTGTAAGAAGAAGCAATTTTTTTCCATAGGAATCAATGTAAAAGCAAATACTGTATGCGATTGGGGAAACCACAGGGAGGGTGGAGGGCCTGTTTCCTCCCAGGAGATTCTTAGAGAGGCCCCATGGAGGCTTCTCCCCGCCTTTTCTGGCCCTGTTTCCTCCCAGGAGATTCCTAGAGAGGTCCCACAGAGGCTTCTCCCTGCCTTTTCCCGTTACAGTTTCAGAGGCTCAGGTTTGTAAGTGGAAAATGGTTCTTGAGAAGAGGCAAAAAAAATCTCGAACACCTGGTTCTTATCTAGAAAAGTTCATAAGTAGAGGTGTTCTTAGATAGAGGTACCACTGTATTTTAGATTCCTTTTGGCATTTCTTATTACATATGTTTTTTTTTTCATTCTTATATTTTTCTAGGTATTAGGATATTTAATTAGACAGGACAAGGATACTAAAAAACTTATCGAAGAAATCAAAGCCATTGCTAGCAAGCCTACATCTAATTTTTTTTTTAACGTGTCGTCTGAGCAAGCACTTTTAGAAAAAGCAGGAACACTGGGGGAACGGATTTTCAGCTTAGAAGGTAACAAATATACTGTTTTTAAACAACATTTAAAAATGCAAAATAAGTGATGACCAGATTCTATGTATTTGTATGATGAGTTGTTAAGTTATTAAAGGCAAATGCTATGTATAGGGAAAAGGGGTAGACAATTTATAGTAAACAGAGAGCAAATTTAGGATTTAGTGGGTTTTTTTAAAACAAATCAGCAAACATGTAAATGATCCTAAAAATATTTATCAATATCAGAAAAATCTCCCAACTCTTATTTTTTTCAAAACAATATCACAATTCTGTTGCATTGTATATTATCATATTTACCTGAAATAACATGGTCTGGTAATTTCTCCCCATCCAAACGAAAATCTAATACAAATCTAAATAATAAATAAATAAATAAATAAAATCAAACTGCTTAGAAGCTCCCTGAAACTCCTACACATTGCCTAATCAATTAGGATTTGCAGCTCTCTCCTAAAGTTATTTGGAGAATGGTTTTCTGCCTGCAGTTATAATACATTTGTATATCTGGGTGCATGTGATGAGACTCAAAGTTTTACAAAGAATATCAATGGCAAAGCTAATGAATTAAAATCAATTACCTTTCAAATAAAATACCTCAATTCTAAATGCAGTTCATCCCTAACTCATTTTCGGATATACCCTTTCTCTTTTGCACATGCATGCTTACATACATACACACAAACCCTGTGAGGCTAAAACTGGGAAGGACAGAGGCAAAGAATAGATGGCATGCATGTCCAATAGCAAACAATTACATGTTAGTGTGAGAGAAAAGACATAAGATCAGAAATGTTGGGGAATAAAGCAGGCTAGATTGCTAGATTTGACAATAGATGGAAGCGTAGACATCAGAGAGTTATTGTTAATGGTGAGTATTCTGAGCAGAGACAGATTACAAGCGGTGTGCCACAAGGGTCTGTTCTGGGTCCTATTCTTTTTAATATGTTTGTGAGTGACATAGGAGAAGGTTTGGTAGGGAAGGTTTGCCTATTTGCCGATGACTCTAAAGTGTGCAGTAGGGTTGATATTCCTGGAGGGGTCTGTAATATGGTAAATGATTTAGCTTTACTAGATAAATGGTCAAAGCAATGGAAACTGCAGTTTAATGTTTCCAAATGTAAAATAATGCACTTGGGGAAAAGGAATCCTCAATCTGAGTACTGCATTGGCAGTTCTGTGTTAGCAAAAACTTCAGAAGAGAAGGATTTAGGGGTAGTGATTTCTGACAGTCTCAAAATGGGTGAGCAGTGTGGTCGGGCGGTAGGAAAAGCAAGTAGGATGCTTGGCTGCATAGCTAGAGGTATAACAAGCAGGAAGAGGGAGATTGTGATCCCCTTATATAGAGCGCTGGTGAGACCACATTTGGAATACTGTGTTCAGTTCTGGAGACCTCAGCTACAAAAAGATATTGACAAAATTGAACGGGTCCAAAGACGGGCTACAAGAATGGTGGAAGGTCTTAAGCATAAAATGTATCAGGAAAGACTTAATGAACTCAATCTGTATAGTCTGGAGGACAGAAGGAAAAGGGGGGACGTGATCGAAACATTTAAATATGTCAAAGGGTTAAATAAGGTTCAGGAGGGAAATGTTTTTAATAGGAAACTGAACACAAGAACAAGGGGACACAATCTGAAGTTAGTTGGGGAAAGATCAAAAGCAACATGAGAAAATATTATTTTACTGAAAGAGTAGTAGATGCTTGGAACAAACTTCCAGCAGATGTGGTTGGTAAATCCACAGTAACTGAATTTAAACATGCCTGGGATAAACACATATCCATTGTAAGATAAAATACAGGATAAGGGCAGACTAGATGGACCATGAGGTCTTTTCTGCCGTCAGTCTAGTAAGTTTCTATGTTTCTAATAGAATTCTTTATTGGCCGAGTCTGATTGGACACACAAGCAATTTGTTGGGTGCACATGCTCTCAGTGCACATAAAAGATACATTCATCAAGAATCATGATAGTCCAGGTACAAATAAGCAATCCAATCATATTAGGAACCAGTCAATATAAATTGCAAATTTACAAGCAACAAAATGTTAGTCATACAGTCATTTTTGGGAGGAGACGGGTGATGGGAACAATGAGTAGATTCATAGTAGTGCAGACCTAATAAATAGTAAATAGAATATATATATTTATTTCTCCTCTCTAGGTACTGATCAAGGTGATTTATTTCAGATGGAAATGTCACAAGTGGGTTTCAGTGCTGCTTATTCACAGGTAATGGAGATACTATAACAAAATGTATGGGACTGCGAGCAAACCTGAACACCAAAATTGTCTTGGCAATGCCAATTTCAATTGGAACTTTTTCACTCCCTCCAAAAGGACTGAAGTTGGATTAAGCCTGGATCAGTTTATTTCTTTGACTCAGTTTTATATTCAATTCCAGAGAAGAGATTGAGTACCTTTTAATATTTTTATAATAGTAAGATTAAAACCAATACAATGCAAACCTCCAATATCTTTTTTCTCTTTGTTCAGGAAATCTGAAGTTGTGGCCCTACCACCACTCCAGAATCTTACTTAAAACAGATATGAGATTGGCTCCTAATTATCCAAAACAGTGATGGCGAATCTATGGCACGGGTGCCACACTTGGCACGCGGAGCCATATCTGCTGTAATGTGGAGCCATTGCCATAGCTCAGTTCCAGCACACAATTGCGCTGATTTTTGGCTTGCACGGAGGCTCTGGGAGGGCACTTTTGGCTTCGGGAGAGCCTCCGGGGAATGGGGAAGGGCGTTTTAGCCCTCCCCAGGCTCCAGGGAATCAAAAAAAAAATGGGCCTACTAGGCCCACCAGAAGTTGGGAAAAGGGCTGTTTCTAACCTCCATAGGGCCTCCGGGGGTGCAGGAGAGGCAATTTTTGCCCTCTCCAGGCACTGAATTATGGATATGGGCAGTTGCACAAGCACGATAGTGTGTGTGCACGCGCTTTTAGCACCCGAGAGAAAAAAGGTTCACCATCACTGATGGAGAAGATTACAGACCGGTAATGACTTGGTGTTATCACTGTTTCCCTTAGACCAATGATGGCAAACCTATGGCACAGGGGCCACGGGTAGCACATGGAGCCATACCTGCTTCCACGAGAGCTGTTGCCCTAGTTCAGCTCCAACATGCATGTGTGTGCCACCCAGCTGATTTTTGGTTCACATAGAGGCTCCGGAAGGCATTTTTGGCTTTCAGAGAGCCTCTGAGAGGATGGGAGAGGGCGTTTTTATCCTCCCTTGGCTCCAGGGAAGCCTTTGGAGCCTGGGGAGAGCAAAACACGAACCTAATGGGCCCACCAAAAGTTGGGCAAAAGGCCATTTCTGGCCTCCAGAGGACCTCCAGGGGGCAGGGGAAACTGTTTTTGCCCTCCCCAGGTATTGAATTATGAGTATGGGAACTCAGGCATGCACGATAGAACGCGCTCATGCTCTTTCGGCACCCGAGGAAAAAAAGGTTTGCCATCACTGCCTTAGACAGACCAAAGATATGATTAAATATTATTATTATTATTATTATTATTATTATTATTATTATTATTATTATTTATTGGATTTGTATACCGCCCCTCTCCGCAGACTCGGGGCGGCTAACAACAGCAGTAAAACAGTACAACAAAATCCAATACTAAAAAACAGTTAAAAACCCATTATATAAAAAGCAATCATACATACAAACATACCATACATAAAATTGTAAAGGCCTAGGGGGAAAGTGTATCTTAGTTCCCCCATGCCTGGCGGCAGAGGTGGGTTTTAAGCAGCTTACGAAAGGCAAGGAGGGTGGGGGCAATTCTAATCTCTGGGGGGAGTTGGTTCCAGAGGGTCGGGGCCACCACAGAGAAGGCTCTTCCACTGGGTCCCGCCAAGCGACATTGTTTGGTTGACGGGACCCGGAGAAGACCCACTCTGTGGGACCTAACTGGTTGCTGGGATTCGTAAGACAAGTCTTCGGAGAGGGACGGCATACAAATCTAATAAATTATAATGATGATGATGATAATGATGATGATGATGATGATGATGATGATGATGATGATTATTATTATTATTATTATTATTATTATTATTATTATTATTATTGAATCTGAGGTCTCCCCCTATGACATCAACAAAGATTAATGTGGAATCAATTCCCATAGATGGTAATATGTATATGGGATTTACATGAATGTCAGAATCAACCGTGTAATTGATGCGCACACTTCTCTGCATGCGCACAAGCATCCCGGGTGAGTGGGTGGAGCTTCCTGCTGCCGGCATTACTGTTTCTTAGAATCAGGCCAAACCGGGAACAACCCACCATTGATGCATGCACCAGTAATGTGATTTAATAAGATACCTGTAAAAATAGTCAGGTAAGCCATGTAATTCAGTCTGCCCGTGCAATTTATCCTTTTCAATGTTGCATGGGATTAAATGCATGGAATTTCCAAGGTGGTGTGAGAAAAATGTGCTTAGTCTCTGACACCTGCCCCTCCCATCTCAAGAACATCAATTATGGCAGTGGAAAGTATTGCTACTTACAATAAAGAATGTACAGGATATACAGAGTCTCTAACTTAAGACAAAAGTGAGCACTACTCACAATATTTCACCGTATCACTAACAGCTTTTAATTGAAGCACAGTTAATTACTTGCCTTGATTTTGTTTTCTCTTAAGGAAGTGCTGATGTTGGGTGCTGTTGGGGCCTATGAATGGACTGGATCAGTGGTCCAGAAGAGAGGAGAGAAAGACACTATATATCCCAATACAACATTTCAAAATGTTTTGCAAAACGGTCGGAACTCCTACTTAGGTGAGAGTACTAATTCAAAAAGCCTCAGTAGAACATTTGTCCAATGTAGCTGAACATTTACAAGTCCTGTTTAGTTCTTTTAAAGGGCAATAAATTAATGATTGAATTAAGTTTTTTAAAAAGACCACTCTCTTGGACAAGATTTCTCCATCCCTATTTCCCAGGGAAAACTGGAAGTTAATTGTCCAGAAATATCTGGACATTGGCACCAGTCTTAGAAGGTAGGTCTAGAACAGAGGAGTCAAACTCAATTTCATTGAAGGCTACATCAGGTTGTGTTTGACTGTGGGGGGGGGGGGACAAAGTGGGTGTGGCAAGGGTAGGTATGACCAACTTGACATCACTCATGTTGGTGGCACCTGTGATGGCTCAAGCACTTTGCCAGTGAAAATGGCTCCTAAGCTCTGTTTTCAGCTGCAACAGCCTCCTGCAAGCTTCTGCCAGAGCTTGTGGCCCTCCCAAGCTCTATTTTTACTGTGATTAATAATAATAATAATAATTTATTGGATTTGTATGCTCCGCAGACTCGGGGCGGCTAACAACAATAATAAACACAACATGTACAATCCAATAATAAAAAACAACTAAAAACCCCTATTATAAAACCAAACATACACACAAACATACCATGCATAACTTGTAATGGCCTAGGGGGAAGAGCTATCTCAACTCCCCCATGCCTGGCGGTATAAGTGAGTCTTGAGTAGTTTACGAAAGACAGGGAGGGTGGGGGCAGTTCTAATCTCTGGGGGGAGTTGGTTCCAGAGGGCCGGGGCCGCCACAGAGAAGGCTCTTCCCCTGGGGTCCGCCAAACAACATTGTTTAGTCGACGGGACCCGAAGAAGGCCAACTCTGTGGGACCTTATCGATCGCTGGGATTCGTGCGGTAGCAGGCGGTTCTGGAGGTAATCTGGTCCATTGCCATGTGGGGCTTTAAAGGTCATGACCAACAGTTTGAATTGTTACCGGAAACTGACCGGCAGCCAATGCAAGCCACAGAGTGTTGAAGAAATGTGGGCGAATCTTGGAAGCCCCACGATGGCTCTCGCGTCTGCGTTCTGCACGATCTGAAGTTTCTGAACACTTTGCAGAGGTAGCCCCATGTAGAGAGCGTTGCAGTAATCAAACCTCGAGGTGATGAGGGCATGAGCGACTGTGAGCAATGACTCCCTGTCCAAATAGGGCCGCAACTGGTGCACCAGGCGAACCTGGGCAAACGCCCTCCTCGCCACAGCCGAAAGATGATGTTCCAATGTCAACTGTGGGTCGAGGAGGACGGCCAAGTTGCGAACCCTCTTTGAGGGTTCGTTCATTACCCGCCCCAGGGTAATGAACGAACAGATGGAATTGTCCTTGGGAGGCAAGACCCACAGCCACTCCGTCTTGTCTGGGTTGAGTTTGAGTTTGCCTCCTGCAACCCTCTGCCAGTAGAAAATGGAGCTCAGGAAGGCCAACTGTGGCCCTCTACAGCTCCATTTTTACTGGCAGAGGCACCGCAGGTCTGATCTAAGCACCACATGGGCTGGATCCAGGCCTTATCACAGTGGTCCCATGGGCTAGAACTAAACACCCTGTGGGCCAGTTCTGAGCCATGGACTTTGAGTTTGACACCACTGGTCTAGAACGATTAGGCTAGAGAAAATTTCCTAAGAGTTCAATACTGAAACTTCTAATCAGCATTTAAGCATTAAGTAATTAAATAAAGTTTTTAAATAAATTTACAAATTTAAACTATTCAGTATAGATTTAACATCTTGATGTATCCCATTTAGAAATATGTCTAATATTACTATAATTTGGACTTTCAGGTTATTCTCTCGCTGTTCTTTCCATGAAAAACTCAGTGTATTATGTTGCTGGTGCTCCCCGTTCCAATTACACTGGCAAAGTCATAGTTTATCAGGTTGATGACCATGGAAAGATAATCATCATTGACTCTCAAAAAGGAGAGCAGGCAAGTGCTGCATTTTAATGCTAAGTTTGCAACAATGGTGTGTTTATTCTCTTTGTACTGAAAAAAATCTGCTTTTAAAGTAGACTTTATAACGAAATCTTTATTTTTATTTTTGTAATGATAGTTTCACAAGGTTTTAATGTTGTGTGTTATTCATATAAATTTCTTACAAAGTAATGGCCCCCATGCCTCGTTTGATAGCAATGATTGTGTCATTTCAGATTGGCTCTTATTTTGGCAGCGTGGTGTGCTCTGTTGATATCAATGGAGACTCCATAACGGATGTGCTGTTGGTTGGAGCACCCATGTTTATGAATAATTTTAAAAAAGAAGAAGGAAGAGTCTACATGTTCACGGTCACAAAGGTACCTATGAAATGTAGAAGATATCATTATAATAAATTACAATAATAAATAATAAATTATAATAAATTACAATATATAGGCTACGGAGAGGGACGGCATACAAATCCAATAAATTATTATTATTATTATTATTATTATTATTATTATTATTATTATTATTGTTATTATTATTTAATCTAATGAACATTTATATTTTGTTCTGGATTTTTTCTTTTTTCTGATGCAGTTTTTTTCATTTTTAAAAGCAATTTTAGGCATTTATATTTGGGATTCTATGTATTTGAATTATAATTATTTTTGTGTTTTGTTTCTTTTTCTATTACTATTTTAAAAAGCAAAAAAACATTTAAAAACATACAAAGGACTCTGTAAATTTCCCCCCACATTTTTGCCAATAATAATAGTAATAGTAATAATAATAATAATTTATTAGATTTGTATGCCGCCCCTCTCCGGAACTCGGAGTGGCTCACAATAATAAAGTGTACAAATCCAATATTTAAAAAACAATTAAAAACCCTTGTTATTAAAATGCTCCCTCGACTACTACAATGCACTCTACATGAGGCTACCCTTGCAAAGTGTTCGTAGACTACAATTAATCCAGAAAGCAGCCATGCGAGCTGTTGCGGGTGTCCCAAGGTACATCACTGGCTTTCAGTCGGTCTCCACAATCAATTCAAGATGTTGGTGATCAGGGCCTGAATATTTGCAGGACCGTCTTCTGCTGCATGTTTTCTAGCAACTAATTAGGGTCCAAAGGGTTGGTCTTCTCCAAGTCCTGTCAGCCAGACAATGCCGACTGGCGGGACCATGAGGGAGGGCCTTCTCTGTGGCCTCTCCAGCTTTCTGGAGATTCGTACAACCCACACCCTCCTGGCCTTTTGAAAGGCCCTGAAAGGCAAGCCTGGGGCCATTGAGCTATGCCACTTAGCTCCGGCCAAAATGAGTGAATGTGTCTAGTGAATGAATGTTGAGGGATTTTATATTATTACACACTTTTATATTATTGTTTTATACTCTGCTATATTGCTTGTTCGCCGCCCAGAGTCCAAAAATGAGTTGGGATTGAATGAATGAATGAATGAATGAATGAATGAATGAATGAATGAATGAATAAATGAATGAATTAATATTTATTTATTTATTTATTTATTTATTTATTTTAAAACTATTTCAGTATCAGAATCTTAAGTTCATAAATTAATAGAACACCAATATAAATTTCCTTGCGTTTCACTTCCATTCCTTTTTATTTTTTATCAAAGGGAATTTTGGGCAAACGAGAAATCCTTCAAGGTCCTGAAGGATTGGAAAACGCTCAGTATGGATCTGCTATCACTGCTGTTTCTGATATTGATATGGATGGCTTTAATGATGTGATAGTTGGAGCGCCTTTAGAAAATGAAAATGCTGGTGCTATATACATTTACAATGGTGAACAAAAGACATTGCACACTAAGTATTCCCAGGTAAGGAGCATAATGTTATATTGTGCAGAATAATTTTGATTTAGAATATGTTATTTTTTTGTTCTTTGCCTAAATATTTTTTTCCAAATTTTTAGAAATTTTATTTTGTTTATATTTACATTGGCAGGTAAGTTGTTAAGATTTCAGCTGACTTCATTTTTATCATCCCAGTGTGTTTACTGATGAATTGCCAGTCATGGCATTTCTCATATGGATGGACTATATCTTGGATCCATTGAAATGCAATGATTTAATTTGAACTGTGTTCAAAAGCCATTGGTTTTTTTAAAAAAACTATGCATTTTTGTATACCTTTCTAATTTCCTCTGATATTGTTGCTTTGATTGTGACATTGCCAATTATCTGCTCGGTTTGTCAACATTCCTGTTTTGCTTTTAATCTTTCAGAAAATATCTGGATCAAACCCTGCATTTGGTCAGCAATTCCAGTATTTTGGAAGATCAATAGATGGCCATATTGATTTAAATGATGATGGAATTACAGATGTATCTGTGGGTGCCAGTGGAAATGTAATTCAACTCTGGTGAGTAGAAGATTTTTAAGAAAATAAAAAAAATACCTTAACTTTCCTCCAGGCTGTACTCTGATTGACATATTGCATATAAAATACATACAGTTAGACTCATACAGTAGTACCTCTAGATACGAGCTGCTCCACATGCGAGTATTCCAAGTTACGAGCCGAGACGCGAGCAAAATTTCTGTTCGACACCCGAGCTCAAATTCGGGATAGGAGCCGAGCTTCCACTAGGTGGCGCAAGAATTCCTTGCTTCCAGTTATCTCAGCGCGAAAAACAAAGTCTAAAGACATTCATTCGAGATGCAAGTTGATCGACATACGAGCTCGGGTCTGGAACGAATTAGACTCGTATGTCGAGGTACCACTGTACTTGGCTTGGGTCATCACGATTGTCACACGCCAGCGGAGGTTGTGAACACCCCAACTCTTGACATTTTCAAGAGGAGATTGGACTGCCATCTGGCTGGGGAGGCGTAGGATTTCCTGCTTGCGCAGGGGGTTGGACTTGATGACCTTCAGGGTCCCTTTCAACTCTAATAAAATAAATAAATAAATAAACAAACAAACACATGATGACTTATGTTGTGCCAGTGTAATCTACAACCATGTTTTGTGTACGTAGTGGTGGTACAGTGGTTGAAATGGAGTACTGCAGTCTAATTCTGCTGAATGCCAACGGTTCGTCAGTTCAATTCTGACCTGCTCAAGATTCACTCAGCCTTCCTTCCGAGGTTGGTTAAATGAGGACTTAGATTGTGCAATATGTTGATTCTGTAAACTGCTTCGAGAGGGCTTTTCAGTTTGAAGTGCTCCATGTCCCTGATACATATGGACAGGAAGTTGATATTTACAAATTGGCGAAATATTTAGGTTTTGCTGTTCTCCAAAATGCATTAGCACATGTACGAAGGCCTTTTAATTTTTGCCATTTCTTTAGAATGTCTCCATCTATTCAAGATACTTTTAAAAGAATTGTTGTGTTTAATGACACATGGCTCATGAAATAATGAGAGCATCTTTCGGAAACTTTACATATACATAATTAATCAGGAATTTGGCAATCAGATACTCAGGGAAGTTTATTTCCTAATTATAGGATTGCAGCTATGTTTTGTTTAAAATTAATTCTGTAAATTCTTGATATAAAGCCGGAATACTTTTTTCCCCTTTTTATGACTAGGATCACACAGAACTTTGCCTTCCTCTCTTTCAGGTCACAGAGTATAGCCAATGTGACTGTGCATGTTTTATCTACTCCTACAAAGATCAGCCTGCAGAACAAGAACACAGAAATAGATTTAAATATATGTTTTGGTGTAACTTTTAGACCTCTCCATACGAGTGATAAAGTGGGTGAGTTTCCTTAGTAATTTCCTTTCTTTAGAGACATCTGCAATTGTCAGCTTAGTAATGTTTTATCTCTGTCTTACACACAAACTAATCTGGATTCAATGCAAAATTCTTTAATAAATGTATAATTTTTATTTTAATGGCTTTATTGCTGCAAAGTCTACCAATAATGTAATAATCACACTGTTTAACTGCTACTATAATAATTATATTATTTTAATGGCTATTTTTTGCTATAGCAAAATTGCTATTTATTGCTATAGCAATTAAAATAATAGTTTTTGAATATTTAATTGTCAAATCCCAATAATGATAATGATGATGATGTCATAGTGGAATTCACTACTGGACTCTATAGTATCATCCCCTAACCCCCAACACTTTACCCTTAGACTATCCACAGTTGACCTCACCAAGTTCCTAAGAGGTCAGTAAGGGGCATACATAAGTGCACCAGAGTGCCTACCGTCCCCTGTCCTATTGTCTTTCCTATATCTCATTATGGCATGATGAATATTTCCCCATTATTTTACCTTCTTGTTTTCAAACTAGACTGCACTTGAAACAATAATTGAAACATTTCAAGTATTTCACAGTATTTTGCCCACAACAATTTCATTATTTTGTCTCTGTGTTAGTTTGTGGCAATATTGCCAAAGCATTGCTTTCCTAATATGCACTGGTGTTGTGAAATCTAATAATTTAGTGCAACCTGGATAGTCCGGGTTAGAAGGCTTTTTAAATTATAAAATACCATGTTCATTCTTGCTGCTACCATGACTGAGATTCCCTCTGTTTTCATGGAGTGTTTCGTTGATTCTTTGTTTGCCTAACTTGCATTGGTGGGCTGCCCAGATGTGGGGGAATGCAGTGGGGTAGCAGAAATGGAGCTCCACCCCAGAGCACCCAATTTGCACTGAAAGATTTATTTATTTATGTATGTATTATTTAGATTTGTATGCCGCCCCTCTCCGCAGACTCGGGGCGGCTCACAGCAGGATACAACAATTCATGACAAATCTAAATATAATTTAAAATATTTTAAAAAACCCATGTTTCTAAACAAACATACACACAAACATACCATGCATAAATTGTACATGCCCAGGGGAGGTGATTCAGTTCCCCCATGCCTGATGACAAAGGTGGGTTTTAAGGAGTTTACGAAAGGCAGGGAGAGTAGGGGCAGTTCTAATCTCTGGGGGGACTTGATTCCAGAGAGTCGGGGCCGCCACAGAGAAGGCTCTTCCCCTGGGGCCTGCCAACCGACATTGTTTAGTTGACGGGACCCGGAGAAGGCCCACTCTGTGGGACCTAATCAGTCGCTGGGATTCGTGCGGCAGAAGGCGGTCTCAGAGATATTCTGGTCCAGTGCCATGAAGGGCTTTAAAGGTAATAACCAACATGTTAACCAAGATGTTGAAAGAAAACGTTGGGCGTCCTACATAAGTCACGCCCACAGTGTAGTAGTAAAAATTTTGGTAGCCCTTCACTGCTAACTTGGCAAATTTAAGCCATACTGGCTGGAGAATTCTGGGAGTCCACAAGTCTTAAAGTTGCAAAGTTTGAAGACCTCTGGCCTAGAATTACAGGGTTATTCAAAAATGAACCAATTTCATGATGCAATATTTTATTAAGAAAAGTAACAGAAAATTCTAAGTCACAAGTATTCTACTCACAATCAAATTTTATTTCCTGTCAAACAAGTGTTCAGTATGGCTATCACCCGTAGCATGGGAAAGTGCGATAAGAGAATTCCTTCAAGAATTCAAAACTTAGATAACTCCTCTTTCAAATGGTCACTGACTCATTACATGATGATGCTTGAGAACTGAAGTATTGCGTCATGAAATCAGTTCATTCTTTTTGAATACCCCTGTATATCTGAAAGTGCATAGAGGATATTACCCTCAGTTAAAAAATAAGTTGCTTTACACCTTGAGGCTGCATCTTGACACTTACATCTTTTTTTTTTCATTTTTAGATATTAGGTACAATCTAACATTGGATGCGGATCTGTTATCTTCACGTGTTACTTCTAGAGGATTATTTAAAGAAAACAATGAAAGATCTTTGCAGAGTAGCATCGCAGTTCGCTCTCCGAAGACGTGTGTGAATCACATTTTTAATGTGCAGGTAAAAATTAGCCCATAATTTTCCAAGCCAAGTTTCAGAACTACCGTATTTTTCGGAGTATAAGATGCACCATAATATAAGACGCAGTGTAGTTTGGGGGGAGGAAAATAGGACAAAGAATCTGCTTACCAGGTATTCGTCTGGCTAGTGTCCTTAGCCTGGTCAGCTTCAGTACATTATTTATCACCTGGTTAAGGGCTTTAAAAAAAATATTCTGAGAGAGTAACAATGAAAGAGCTTGCAAGCCAGTAAAAACTGGGAACATCATTAGAACTTGGAAAGAAACAGTCTGGGCAAGTAGAGCAATGGAAAAAACCCTGCAAAGACTTAGGGCTTGGAAAACATTATTCTTTGCAGAGAGTAACAATGAAAGAGCCTGCAAAGTAAGAGCTGGGAAGATCATTAGGAGCTAGTTAAGGCTGGAAAAAAAAGCTACACTCAGAGTATAAGATGCACCCTTTTAGGGAGGGAAAGGGTGTGTCTTATACACTGAAAAATATGGTAGGTAGCTGCTTTTGAACTCTTCTCCTTAGCTCTTCAGCTTCCTGAGCTGAAGAGGCAGGCTGCCAAAACCTTTCTTATGATGTGATGTCATTAGAAGATGGAGGTCAGACATTTTACCCCATTTGCCACTCAGGTTTGGATTTAGGTAACAGTAAAGATGGCAGTGAGGGCATTTTGCCTCATGGGGTCTCGTACTCCAATCCTTAAATATTTCCCCAGTGATGTAAACAATGGGCTGTTTTGCGACTAAATTACAGCACAATGAGTTCTGTGGCTCACAGATGAGGTGCTGAGAAGCATATGTAGACCATTGGCAATAATTTCGTTCACCAATATTTTGCATGTGTAAAAACTAATTTAGGTTATTTCAAATTAAAGGCACAGTATTAAGTACTAGATTGGATTTGTATTTCTGAAAAAGTGGAGTAAAAACGCCAGATATGCAGAATGGACATTAGAAATTAGCTTTCATACAATGTATTATCATTGCATGATATATGTTTAGTCATTTGTAAAATCTTGTGATTAGTATTAATAATAAAAGCAGATGTAAATGGAACAAGAATACATTAACATCAAGAATAAACTCAACTATCCCTGAAATGCTTGTCAGAGTAAATGTGCTTTCAGCTGGTGCTTAAAATTAAAGGTGGCCAGAAGCATTTGAGAAAACTATGTTATCACTGCGATGTGATAATCAATCAAGGGTTTCCAGTTGCCAACAGCCTCAAATCTGAAGGTGATAATACTGCTTTGAGCCTTCCTCTTGCACTCTGGCGTCAAGCCAACCTGCTAGGGGAGCAATTCCATCTGATTGACTGGCTTGGCAGTTTTCCTTCCCAAAGTATTGGATATCAATTGAAAAAAGCAAGCCAAGAAAGAGTTGCATCTTTAAAAATAACTTTATTTGCAAACCTCTCCTACTGAAATATTCAGAAGTGCCTCGCCAAGCAATATTTTAATGTTATCAGCCATTAGTTACATAAACTTAAAATAAGAAAGGTCAAGCAGGCAAATCAAAGGTTAGTGTGGATATTTATGCTTTGTGTGCATATTTATGTTTGTAGGCCCCTTCCGATGCTATTGACTCTCTTAACGTGCGCATTCATATTGGGCTCAAGAACCCCAACTCAAGCCCTGCTCTTGATAAAACATCTCCTACCAATCTTGTTTACAGTGTAAGTAAACTAATATGCTTTCTTTTATGTGTTTTTAATAAAGTTGCTACATGGACAAGATGAATATTTCCATGGTTCCAGAAAACTAAGTGTGGTTATAATATAACAATGTTTGTTTGTTTGTTTGTTTGTTTGTTTGTTTGTTTAATTGGATGTATCTGCTGCCCAACATCTATAGGACTTTGGGTGGTTTACAATCATGAGAATAAATACCAACAATGTAACAAAATACAAAAGCAGTATAAAATACGTTCTACCACTAAAAAGCCATATATACACTCACTCATTCATGTTATAACCATGCTATTGATTTAAGGATGTTGTCTGCCTGAGTATTAGCTCCATAATTAGAACAAACAAAAATAAAATGTGTTGATAGTGGTACTACTAATAATGTTGATTATTCAGATGATTTATCTTCCATCTTTTATACAGAAGTTAGTCATGCATTTTCCTCTAAGCCTTGTAGCAAATATTTGCCTCCAAAGAGGAGTGAAGACTACAAACTTGGGATTCTTCCAAACCCACATAAAAATGCTGAGCCAAAAAATATACATAGCTACCAATATAACTACAAACAGCCTCTAAATTCTGGTAGGGGGCATAGAGTAACTAGTTATTGGAGACTCTGCTTTCATTTATCAGTAGTTTAATTTAATTTCCAGACAGTTTGGTCCCATGTAATACAACATATTTTCCCAAGTCGGGCATGATACTACTGCAGTCAGTCCTCAGCTTATGATCCGAATTTGGACCAGAACCTGTGCCGTTAAGTGATACATTTGTTAAATGAGTCTCACCTGATTGTTTTTTAGGGTCTATAAGTGAACTTAGTGTTATACAAAACTGGGGGGGAAATCCTTTTCTTTTAATTAATTGATACCAGAACATTTTGAAGTGGCATAATGTCAGAGGTGGATTGCTGCCAGTTCGGACTGGTTCTTTAGAACAAGTAGTGGAAATTTACCACCACTTGCTGAAATAGCAGCAATGATTGGCGGTCCACACTCCCAAATCGGTCCTCTGGTCCCCACGACCTGGGGAAAAAACCTCTGCGCATGCACAAAGGCTTTGACGCATGCACAAATGTTTCTGCACATGTGCAGAGGGTCATTTCCGGGTGTTTTGCACGACATGATGGGGCGAGAGAGAGAGCGAAGCAAAACACACATTTCCGTCATGATCAGAACCAGTAGGGAAGGTAAGTAGAACCCATCCCTGCATAATGTGGTGTTTAATAAAGGTAATAGTGCGAGGTTTTAAAATGCAACATACAATAAGATGTGGAAATCATATTTGTAACATAATATTTATCCAGAGAATATCCAGAGATGAAGAGAAAAGATTTTAAGAGGCTCCTGAAACATGGGTGGTGTATATTCTGTAGAGTGAATAAAGAGTTCACTGTAATTTATCTGCAAGTTAGTCGACAAAATCTATTTATCTAAGTCTGAATCTGTTTTCTCTCTTGTGTATCCTGTTCCCTCTCCTCATTTTATTAGTACAAACAAAATCAAGATCTTTCTCCCAGGAACTTGCTCCAGTTTCATATCTTCATCATTGTTCTTTTTTTTTGTACTTAGATATTCGGTAAATAAAAGTAAGCAGATTCCTTTCCCATATTTATATATCTCACAACATCTTCCTGTTCTTCGTGTAGAAGTTGAATTTTGGAGATGCATTAGTTACTTGCTTAATCCAGATTTATACCCCAAAATGTACTTGTTCCAATCATAAAAACCCAAACCAGCAGTTTAACTGCTGCAATAAGAGAGATGTAGACATAAATAATTTACTTTGAACAGAGAAGATTAAAAGCTTTGGGTTTCTTTTATATTTTTCTAGATACCATTTGTCAAAGATTGTGGTGAAGATGAAGTTTGCACGACAGATCTCATTCTGGAAGTTGAACAGAAAAATATTGGGTAATAAATGCTTCTAGAGCTATAGTATCTCTTAATTTTGTTCCGTAATAGAAATGAGAAAGAAGAAGAATTAATCTTTAAAAGAAGTCTAAGATAACTATAATTCATCGTGTTTTCTAGATGTGAATATGTGTCCATTTCTTCAATTGTAGATGTTAAAGCAAATTGATACATGGAACACGCCCACTTTAGAACTTTTTAAAGTTTTTAAAAATGAAGTTGAAACTTAAAATAAACTTTAAGAAGTAAAATGGGATGAAGGAAGTAATGATCAGCAAGGAAGGTATCTGCAGAAATAATCTCTGGAGAACCCAGGAATCATTTTCATTTTTTTTTCCTTCTCCAGGAACAACAAACAATATTTTCTTGTCACCAGTAAAAACAAAAGACTGACGTTTGGTGTGAAGTTGAAAAACATGAATGAAAATTCATACAACACCCGAATTCAAGTGGATTTTTCTGAAAACTTGTTTTTTGCTTCATCTTTCTCAGCGGTATTTATAATTTCTATTCTTACTGTTGTACTTGGTGCTAATGACACCAATTATTTTGTTAAAAAATAGTATCTTCTTTTAGATGTGTGCTAGCATACTGTGTATAAATAGGGAACGAATTCCACACCCAGTAGCAGTGATGATGTTACCTAGTTGAGAAATGAAATGTGTCCAAGCAAATAATCAATCTCAGCGCCAAGGATTTCATAATTGTATTGTCTCTCCTCTTTCTTCTTATAAGTTAGTGAATTAGAAAAATGTTCATTTGAGCTATTTCTGGATGTTAGTCTGAACTTAAAATATGTTTATCTCTTTTTGCCTTGGCAACAAAGTTTGCATGACCCAATCAAGATCAGCATTCTTACTCTACACTTTCTATGTCTGTAGGGGAAAAATGCAATCCTATCAAATTTAAAGCCTTGGCATGTTTATTCTGAAATAAGCACAATTGAATTAAGTATATCTGGCCATAGCATTGAGAGTTACAATTCAGTACCAGGATAAAGTCAATTCTGCTAACCCTACATGGAAATAGTAAAATAAACTGATTCATGTAGTTTGGGAGATAGGCATGCTCAATATATGAATATCTTAATTTCTTAATTTGTATTTGGAATGTTGTTATTGAATGCTAATAGATTGTTGCGGTCAATATGCTGACTCTCTATAAACTGCTTGGAGAGGTCTGCGAAGTAGTATATAAGCACTATTGCTGTTATTATATGACACAGTTGCACATTTGAGAATTACCTTATTTTTTGAACTATAAGATGCTTTGGATTATAAGAAACACCTAGCTTTTGGGGAGGAAAACAAGAAAAATAATCTGCCTCTACCTCCCAGCAATTTGCCTCCTTACAGCAAACAGCCTGGTCAGCTTCAGCACAGCCTGATTTAGCATGAGAAGCTGATTGGCGGTTGGATCAACCTCCCGGAATACCACCTATCAGCTGTTCCAGGCTATGTAGATTGCCATTACCCATCACCACTGTCACTGTCCATTGCCGCTACCGTCTATCACCACCTCCTGTGCCTCATTTTCGGCCTCCATGTGTCCCATTTTAAGCCCATTCCAGGTGACAAGGAGTGGCGGTGGCAATCCCTGGCACCTGGAATGGACCAAAACTGGGATTGCTCTGAGATAGAGGCTGAAGGGCAGGGACTGTCAGGTGGGCAGGTCTTTGGCAATATTTGCTAAGACACCTAGACATTTCCAGTCACTTTTGCGGGGGAAATATATATATTTAACACCGAAAAATATGATAACTCTGCTCACTTTTCCTGTTCCTCTAGTGAGGAATCTCTGTGGGTTCTCATTTCTTCCACAAATAAAAGAAACCTTCTATTAGCAGAAGACCAATTTCTCAATCTTATCTATTATCTACATCGTTATCCCATATCGTCATATATCATATGAAAGTTTCATTGCGCAATAATCATGAATGTAATTCTAACAAAATATTTGCTTTTTATTGTTAGGTGGATGAAACTGAAGTTTTATGTCAGATGGCAGTTGTCCGTCATCTCGTTGTCTGCCAAATCAGCTATCCTGTTTTTAAAGCCAGGCAAGAGGTATCTAAATAAGAAATGCGACAGGTTGAACATCAGATGGAAATATTTTAAATAGGAAAAAAAAAGAAAAAAACAAAAGCATTACGTTCAGCAATGCAGACTAAAAGAAATTGAATTCTCAAGAACTCTTCATCAAACAAGGAAGAGAAAGTGGGAACAGGGAATTGTTGGGTTAAATTGTTTGTAATATTCTTACCATGTTATAGTTTTAATTGTTTCATTAAACTAGAATTTGGAGACGCAGATTGGGTGCATTGGTCTTCTGGAAGACAAGCATTCATTCACAAAAACAAAGACTTTCAGAAGATTGATATCCCCATGTGAAAAGCATCAACAAGGCAGCTAGGAAACAAATATTAGGTTGTCCAATCTAAAGTTGGACACGACTGGATGGGGAAACCCCTTGCCTTTTTTATGCTTATCAAATATTTGTTTAAAATATAATTAGAAGTTCTATACAGTAAAGCCCTTTTATGGAATATCTGGTCTTATTATTTAAAGCAAATTGGGTTACTAATGATAATGACTTTCCTGATTTTAATGTTATTTTCCATCTTTGTTTTCTTCATAGGTTTCCTTTGATATTAATTTTGACTTCAGTTTGAAAAATCTTCAGAATGTGGCAGTATTACATTTTCAAGCCTTGAGGTACGCTGTAAATTTCCTGCTATTCTTCAAAATGATATTTTCAGCCAAAGGACGGCACATCAATAGCAATCGCTGCGCTGCACATACAACTTGTTATCTTGCGCATGCGCACCCCAGTGTGTTTTTGCTTTGTGCATTTGCAGGAAGCAAAAAAATCACCGATATCTCATGCGCATGTGCTTCATGTTACAAGATTTTGCTTCATGCACAGAAGCAAAAACACGCTGGGATGCACACACACGCAGGATAACCAAAGCTGTGTGCGCAGCGCACTGGTAACGGCAGTAATGGGAATCTGCCCAAGCCAAATCCATACTTCCTTAGTCTGAAATGCTGTGTTTTTTTCAAGATACCTGTTTTCATAAACAAAGAAGTCATTAATCTAATAATAGTACAGTGGTACCTCGGTTCTCGACCACAATTGGTTCCAGAAGTGTGGCCGAGAACCGAAACATGCGTTCCTGCTACTGCCGCCACAGCCAATCTCGCCGCTGCAGGGTCCTCAGATCTCTGGCGGCTCACACGACCCCTGCTACTGCCGCCACTGATCTCGCCGCCGCAGGGCCTCTCAGCTATCTGGCGGCCCACATGTCTTCTGTTGGCCATCGCTGCCCAGATTGCGCCTCTTGCCCGCTGCAGCCTCCGCTGCAGCCTTTGCCGCCGCCACCTGCACCCTAGAGCGCAGCAAAGCCCCAGCTTTGACTCGTACTGATGATGCGGGCAAGACGCGCTGGGCTAAATGGGTGTTCGAGTTCCAAATGTTTGTTCATATTTCAGGGCAAAATTTTCTCGAATTTCTTTGTCAAATACCGATTTGTTCGAATTATAAATCATTCGAAAACCAAGGTACCACTGTAACTTCATAATTATGTTAATATAATCCTGAAGTTTTCCAAAAGCTAATTAGTTGCTTTAAAATCTCATGTAAGTATTTAGGCCAGAAATTTTGCTTATTCCAAAAAAAGAACTTGCTTTATTATAACTTGCTACCTGAAGATACACAGTAGAACTTAACCACCAGAGTTGGGCAAAACAAAACTGCTTATTGTTAGTTCCTTAGACTGGATGGGTGAATAGTATAAAAACCATCCAGATAGATTGCAACCATTATCTCACATGCACAAATGCATTTTTAATTTGTGACTTCCTTCCTTCCTTCCTTCCTTGTGAGTGAACTGTTCTTAGTCAAATTTCCTTTGAGTCTTCTGATATAATTTATAAATTTAGAAATCATAACCGGAAATGTTTTCAAATATATTTTATTTTTTTTACTGAACAGTGCAAGTACTGATGAAGATTATACAAACAATCAAGTGAACCTAACACTTCCACTTCGTTACGATGCAGAACTTCACTTAATGAGGTAATTCTAAAGTGGCTTTGTGCTAATTCTATTGGCATTAATAGATCCTAGCTAGTCTATAATGTATTATATTCTGTGCTGGCTGGAGAATGCTTGGGTTTGAAATTGACACAGTTTAAAGTTGTCATGGTTGAGATTGTCTTAAAACATTTTGGTGTAGTAGTCAAGGCATCAGGAGAGAAATCAGATGAAAAGTTCTAGTCCCACCTTAGATTAAAAGCCATCTATGTTACCTTGAGCCAGTCTCTTTCTTTCATCCCTAAGGAGGCGACAATAGCCAACCACTTCAAAAATCTTGCCAAGAAAACTGGAAGGACTTGTTCAGGCAAATTCCAAGAATTAGGCATAATCGAAGGGAAATAATATTGTGGCCCATCCTCTAAAGCAAAAAATAGTCTGGAGGGGTCTGTAATATGGTAAATGATTTAGCCTTACTAGATAAATGGTCAAAGCAATGGGAACTGAAGTTTAATGTTTCCAAATGTAAAATAATGCACTTGGGGAAAAGGAATCCTCAATCTGAGTATTGCATTGGCAGTTCTGTGTTAGCAAAAACTTCAGAAGAGAAGGATTTAGGGGTAGTGATTTCTGACAGTCTCAGAAAGGGTGAGCAGTGTGGTCGGGCGGTAGGAAAAGCAAGTAGGATGCTTGGCTGCATAGCTAGAGGTATAGCAAGCAGGAAGAGGGAGATTGTGATCCCCTTATGTAGAGCGCCGGTGAGACCACATTTGGAGTACTGTGTTCAGTTCTGGAGACCTCACCTACAAAAAGACAAAATTGAATGGGTCCAAAGAAGGGCTACAAGAATGGTGGAAGGTCTTAAGCATAAAACGTATCAGGAAAGACTTAATGAACTCAATCTGTATAGTCTGGAGGACAGAAGGGAAAGGTGGGACATGATCGAAACATTTAAATATGTTAAAGGGTTAAATAAGGTCCAGGAGGGAAGTGTTTTTAATAGGAAAGTGAACACAAGAACGAGGGGCCACAATCTGAAGTTAGTTGGGGGAAAGATCAAAGGCAACATGAGAAAATATTATTTTACTGAAAGAGTAGTAGATCCTTGGAACAAACTTCCAGCAGACGTGGTAGATAAATCCACAGTAACTGAATTTAAACATGCCTGGGATAAACATATATCCATTGTAAGATAAAATACAGGAAATAGTATAAGGGCAGACTAGATGGACCATGAGGTCTTTTTCTGCCGTCAGTCTTCTATGTTTCTATGTCTTTATGTTTAAAGACACAGATGCTTTTCTAGCATTCAAAGGATCCAGGAAAAAGAGGAATAGGGATGCAGAGAAGTGGGAGAACAATTTCAGATAAGCTGCGGGAACAGACAATGTCTTGTCAGCTGTTGACATTCTCACAGAGAGACAGATCGTTTCAACGCCTTTGTAAACGTTGAGACATTCACAATAACACTACTATAAACACTACTTTTTAAAAGGAAACAAAAACATACCTGGATTAAACAAAACTCTTCCAGATGTATTTCCAAACTTAGAGTTCCTCAATATTTTAAAGAAAACTGTATCCTAAATATCTTCTACGATTTATTTCTCCCCAGGTTTACCAGTATGGACTTCTACGAAGTGTATTCTAATCATAGTGTTTACACCGTAGTGAATAATTTTGATGAGATTGGACCTGTATTTAATTTTTCAGTTAAGGTCAGTGAACATTTTCAAGTATCTTTTATATATGTAAAGGCAGTCATCTGTTCACAAATCATGGTAAACTAAAACACGCCTTGCTTTCGGTTTAGCATGGTGATGAAACTTACCTCTGGTGGTTTAGAGATAAAAATCATATGAAAGTAGCTACCACAGGAAGCATCGGTTCTCCAAACCGCTTTGCTTCTAGATAGGGTGCCCCACAATCTAAGCAACTCAAAGTATACATCTATTTCATGATTGTAAACATGCCAGCCTATCTTCCCTTCTAGCGTTAATTAAGAGAAAATTATATTTACAATGTGGGCCATTTACTGTTGGAATTAAGCCCGGTATTAATCCCTCTCTTGCTTTCCAGGTCGCAAGAGGAAGTAATCCAATCAATATAGCAACTTTAAAAATTCATATCCCTAATCAAACTAAGGAAAATAACCCTTTGATGTATGTGACTGCAGTACATACCAGTCAGGTGAAACAATGGTCTATTTTAACTATAAGACAATAATGAAGATGATGCAAAGCTAAATGTGTATAGAAGTCATGGTTCTATCAAAGGAGCTTTTTTCAAGCTGGACTTCCTTTTTTTTCTTTGACGATGTTTCGCGTCTCATCCAATAAACTTCTTTTAGCTCTGACCTGATGGTGGGAAATGGAGGGGTTTATGTTCCTTACAAACAGCTGGTCATTTGGATTCTTCTACAAACTCGACTGCAGGAAATACAACTTTAGTAACCAAGTGGTTGATGTATGGAACTCACTACCTGACTTTTTAGTATCATCCCCTAACCCCAAAAACTTTACCCTTAGACTATCCACTGTTGGCCTCTCCCGATTATTATTATTATTATTATTATTATTATTATTATTATTATTATTATTATTATTTATTAGATTTGTATGCCGCCCCTCTCCGTAGACTCGGGGCAGCTCACAACACAATAAAAACAGTTTATAACAAATCTAATAAATACAATTTAAAATATTAAAAAACCCATTATTAAACAAACATACACACAAGCATACCATACATAAATTATATAGGCCCGGGGGAGATATCTCAGTTCCCCCATGCCTGATGACAAAGGTGGGTTTTAAGGAGTTTGCGAAAGGCGAGGAGGGTAGAGGCAGTTCTAATCTCTGGGGGGAGCTGGTTCCAGAGAGTCGGGGCCGCCACAGAGAAGGCTCTTCCCCTGGGGCCCGCCAACCGACATTGTTTAGTTGACGGGACCCGGAGAAGGTAAACTCTGGGACCTAATCGGTCGCTGGGATTCGTGCGGCAGAAGGCGGTCCCGGAGATATTCTGGTCCGATGCCATGAAGGGCTTTAAAGGTCATAACCAACACTTTGAATTGTGACCGGAAACGGATCAGCAACCAATGCAGACTGCAGAGTGTTGGTGTAACATGGGCATACCTAGGGAAGCCCATGACTGCTCTCGCAGCTGCATTCTGCACGATCTGAAGTTTCCGAACACTTTTCAAAGGTAGCCCCATGTAGATTCCTAAGAGGTCAGTAAGGGGTGTGCATAAGTGCAGCAGCGTGCCTTCCATCCCCTGTCCTGTTTCTCTCTTACTAGTATCATGTATATAAACATTGTTATATCTTTGTGTACTGCCAATATGTACTTGACAAAACAAATAAATATAAAATAAAATAAATAAAACAGAGCTGAAGAAGCTTCTTGGATGAGAAGTGAAATGTCTTCAAAGAAAAACAAGAAAGTCAAGATGTTTCCAATAAAAGCACTTTTGGGATACAAAGCTAACTAATATAGAAACTTCACTGATAATGATGAGACAAAATCAAAACCTGATGTATATACCTGATTAATGTTGCAATCTTATATATATTCAGTAGGGCATAAAATGCATAAGATTTTACTGAGTAAGAGTTCTTATAGGGGACTGTTCCTTCTGCTTTTGTGAGCATCTACAGAGTTTCATGAATCAGTATTAGTATAAATGACAAAAGTAGTTTAAGGATCCAGTTTGGATCAGTCGACAATGGGAACAGGTTTAGTTTTGTGAGCTTTGGGATATAATTTTTCTGCTTCAAAAGCTCAGAAGATTAAACTTCTGGTCCTAAATGACTATCCTAGATTGGATCCTACAGTTTTATTCTGGGACAAATATATTCACCATTATTCGTGACAAATGTAGTTTTGGAATACTATGGTGGACAATTTAATTCTTCAAATAATCACAGCAGAATTGTGTCGATAGGCTAGGTATGTATGTTGATTGTTTGGATTGTTGTGGGTTTTTTAAATAGGATTTTATTGTTTTATTATTTAAATGTTTAGTTTTAATATTAATATTGACTTCTTCTATTATTGTATTGTATGCCACCCCAGGTCCCACAGGATTGGGTGGCATAGAAGTCAAATTAATAAATAAATAAATTTCAGAATAAATTTATTTACTTACTTACTTACTTACTTACTTACTTACTTACTTACTTACTTACTTATTTGATTTATTATATTTGTATGCCACCCCTCTCCACAGACTTGGAAGATTGCTAATCTTTTATCTTCAGATTCCAGATTCTAATTTGGTGCTTAAACTATGCCAATGTTGGCTTTATATATAAAATTGCATTGATTTGCGGTGGTGGACTTGTTGTAATCTGAAGTCAAATGCAAATGTATAAGGAATAAGAATAGTCCATCATTTTAAAGAACAAAATCAGAATCTATAGGAAACCCTGTTTCTTGAAATTGTAGAAATCTTCTTTGTTCTGAATTGCTTGTTCTTCTCATCTTTTTTCAGAATCCCAAAATGCAACATATCCCCAGTGTTTTGTCTAATTCATTCTATATTTATTATACTGTATAGGAATAGGCTATTATACTGTATAGGAATAGGCTATTCAACTGATCAATAGCAGTGAACATTAAAGTACCAACTGTATATTTCATGTGTGTTTTATATTATTATATTCTCTTTATAGGGCAGTGACATCAACTGTCATGGACTCATCAATCCACATAAAATTGGATTACAAAGCTATGATGCATCATTTCGGAAAGAAAGCTTCAAAGATTTGAAAGAATTGGTGAGTTAAATACATAGCTCCAATATCAAGACCTACAGTAAGTTCTTATGAAATTGCTCCGGAGTAACGATGGGCAATCACAGTTGACAAAAATAAAAGTTCGTCTCTTGTTATGGTTCCAGCTAACACGTCTGTCCCCTGGAGATGGGGCTTGCTACAATAGTCTAATGTCCACTTCAACAGGCAGGTGGATTACCTGAATTTCAGAGTTTGGGGATTTAAGCCATAAAATGGAAAAAAATCTCATGGTGGTAGTCTGAATACAGCTACACACATAAGAAAAAGAAGGCTCTGAATGGAATCTGAGATTGGGTGAAGAGAAATATGAAGTACATTATATTTATGTTATCATATTTTTAAATAATAAATGACAATTTTTTCTTTCTTATCTGAAAGAACTGCAAGAACGTTAGATGTAATACGATCACATGCACGTTAAAAGATATATCCCAGAAACCTGAAAATTATGTTAATATTTCGACTAGAATCTGGAACGGTACATTTGCAACTGTAAGTAATATATGAGTTTTATTCTGTTACCAGTCTCTGGATATTTAAGAAATTGAGGGGGGGGAAGCACCACTCTTTCCTTTTATTTTACAAAATATAGGAAAGGTGCATTATAAGCTATTGAAATAAAATGCAAGACATAAGGATCAACTTTATAGGGAAAATGCAGAGTGTTTTAAATGCAATTGAAACTTTAAACTAGTTGTATGCAACCTTGGCAATTTTAAGACTTGTGGACTTTTCCTCCCAGAATTCCCCAGCCTGGGGAATTCTGGAGATTGAAGTCCACAAGTCTTAAAGTTGTCAAGGTTGGACACCCTGCCTTAAATGCTTCATTATTTCACATCACATCACTCCATGAGTTGCACTGGTGTCTGATCGGTCTCCAAATGCAATATAAGGTGTTGGTGATCACCTATAAAGCTCTACATGGCTTAGGACCAGATTCTTTATGGTGTCGTCTTCTGCTTCATACATCCCAGCGACTGATTAGGTCCCACAGAGTTGGCCTTTTCCGGGTCCCGTCAGCCAAGCAATGCCGTGGTGGGACCATGGGGAAGGGCCTTCTTTGTGGTGGCTCCAGTTCTCTGGAACCAACTCCCCCCAGAGAGTTGCATCGCCCCCACCCCCCTGACCTTCTGAAAGGCCTTGGGCTGTTGAGTGATAACGCTGCACTCCGGCCAGTAGCAATGAATGACAGAATGTTTTTAATATTTTGGGTTTTAAATGTTGTATTCTGTTTTATTCTTGTATGCCACCCTGAATCCTCCGGAAATGGGCGGCTTATAAATCGAAACAAATAAATAAAACAAATAAATATTTGATGAAATGTATTTTTTTTAATGCAAGATGTAAAGTACTGCATATAAAAATATATATTTTTCTGTTGCAGTCAACCTTCCAGAAAATAGAATTATCTGCAAGTGCCGAAATTGACACCCAAGATTCCGAGTTGTTTATAACAGGAGAAAGCACTTTACCTGTGAGTGTGATTTTATGTTTCTAGGGTTTCTACATTTCTTTTGGAAGTTTGAATACTAAAAGTCTGCAGCAAAGATTCATCCAGTTAGACAACTTAATCCCAGCCTCCCCTTAGGTGAAACTAATTCGTGCTGGAACAGGGAGGGTTTCATTGAACTGCTTTTCTGTGTTGTATGAATCTGTCCTTTTAACCCTATGCTTTGCAATCCATGGTTTTGAAATTGCTCAGATTATTTTTTTTTCTTTTATAGTAAGGTTATTGTTCTGTCAAGCTCTCTGGTAGAATCCTCCCGAAAATTCACAGATATAAATTTCAGACACACACACGTTTGAAAATTCAAAACAAAGTTCTTTATACTGAAAATTCAAATAAACTAAGCACTCTTTTTGTATAGCAAAGAGCACTCGTCTCCAAACAAACTGGTAATTTGTACCCTTATCAGTTCTGAGATACTTAGCTTGCAGCTGTGAGGCAATTCACAGTCCTTCTTCTTTCACAAAGTGAAACACACTTTGCTCTGGTTTAGTTTCAAAGCGGGGGGGAAAATCAGCACACAAAGCTCGAAGTCAGCAAGGCAGGCACGAAACACAACGATCAGATAATCCTCCACAATGGCCAAACCCACAGGCTGCTATTTATAGCAGCCTCACTAATTACCACAGCCCCACCCAACCACAGGTGGCCTCATTTTCTTTGATAATAATCTCTCAGTTGTTGCTGCCTATGCATCGCTCTCCGCATGCGTGGCTGTATCATTGACTCTTGTTCCGAATCCAAGGAAGAGAGAGATAATTGATCTCCTTCTGAGCTGTCTGCCACACTCTCCTCCTCCCTGTCACTCATGTCTTCTTGGTCAGAGGAGCCTTCATCATCAGATTCCACCGGGAGCAAAACAGGCCTGCGGCATGTGGATGTCTCCCCCACATCCACAGTCCTTGGGGCAAGAGCTGGGCCAGAGCTAACAGTTATTAAAAATTACAATTAAAAAGACAAAACCTGATGCAAACTAAAAGAATAAAAAAGGAAGTCCCTTAAAAAGTACTTAAAGAAAACAGAAAGAAAATTAGAAAAGGAAAAAAAAATAAAGTAAAGAAAAGGGCGGCATACAAATCTAATAAATTATTATTATTATTATTATTATTATTATTATTATTATTATTATTATTTAAGAAATGGCAATAGCAATTAGACTTATATACCGCTTTACAATGCTTTTTCAGCCCTCTTTAATCAGTTTACAGAGTCAGCATATTGCCCCAAGCAACGTGGGCCTTCATTTTACCACAGAAAGATGCAAGGCTGACTCAACCTTGAACCTGGTGACTTTCAATCTGCCAAAATGCCAAGTCAGCAGAAGTAGCCTCCAGTACTGCATTCTAACCACTGCAGCTCTTTTCTCCGCTGCCCCCACAGATAGGAATCATTTCAGTGACTTATCAACTTCTCTGAAAATTTCTTCTCCAGTTCAAAATTATAGAAACATAGAAGTCTGACGGCAGAAAAAGACCTCCTGGTCCATCTAGTCTGCCCTTATACTATTTTCTGTATTTTATCTTAGGATGGATATATGTTTATCCCAGGCATGTTTAAATTCAGTTACTGTGGATTTATCTACCACGTCTGCTGGAAGTTTGTTCCAAGGATCTACTACTCTTTCAGTAAAATAATATTTTCTCATGTTGCTTTTGATCTTCCCCCCAACTAACTTCAGATTGTGTCCCCTTGTTCTTGTATTCCTATTAAAAATACTTCCCTCCTGGACCTTATTTAACCCTTTAATATATTTAAATGTTTCGATCATGTCCCCCCTTTTCCTTCTGTCCTCCAGACTATACAGATTGAGTTCATGAAGTCTTTCCTGATACGTTTTATGCTTAAGACCTTCCACCCACCATTCTTGTAGCCCGTCTTTGGACCCGTTCAATTTTGTCAATATCTTTTTGTAGGTGAGGTCTCCAGAACTGAACACAGTATTCCAAATGTGGTCTCACCAGCATTCTATATAGCGGGATCACAATCTCCCTCTTCCTGCTTGTTATACCTCTAGCTATGCAGCCAAGCATCCTACTTGCTTTCCCTACCGCCTGACTGCACTGTTCACCCATTTTGAGACTGTCAGAAATCACTACCCCTAAATCCTTCTCTTCTGAAGTATTTGCTATATAGAAGCATAAACAACAATAAGCAGAAAATTAATTTAAAAGACCCAGTTGAGCATTAGCGTTGAATACCAGGAAGAATAAAATAAATACTGTATTTGCATTATCCCAGAAAAATTCTAAAATAGGAGATTACTACACCTCACACCCTTTAGGAAAATACCACCCTTGTTTTGGGAACAGATCTCACACAACGGGACTATAGAAAAACAAGGGGAAAAGTCATTTTCAACTTCCTATTTACCATTAAAAGTCATTGTATGGAAGAGCAGAAGAAAATAATCTTGTTTTAAAAACAAAACAATTTCACTGTTCCAAGCACCTTTGCTAACAAACAAAATTCATGTTATTTAATGAAATTTACTCCTGTGTCTTATTTGAAATCTAAGCCTGTATCTTTCCATAAAAGATGTTAACTGGTGCCCTCCTGTGGGCATTAGTGATGTTACATGTGGCAGGTCTTAAAATATCCTCTATGTTTTTGCTACAGTGTATTTCCTTTATATTGCTCTATTAAGATTATTATTAATTGTTGCACATAATGGGCAGGAAGTCCTCTTTCACTTAACATTGGAATGGATCCAGTGAGAAATAGCTAGTTTAATTGGTACATTATTTCAGATTTCCTAATGGTAGATATTCACAGGACATTCATGGGAAATATCTGGTTGGTTTTACATTCAACTTGGCATTGTAGTTTAATAGTCTGCTTCACAGTGACTTTTTGGACTTTACTTTAAAGCTTAGTCTTTCCATTAAACTATCTACAGTTTTCCTACCTGTTTTGGGGAACAGAATTCTTTTCAAGACCTTTCTTTCTTTCTTTCTTTCTTTCTTTCTTTCTTTCTTTCTTTCTTTCTTTCTTTCCTTCCTTCCTTCCTTCTTTCTTTCTTTTTTCCTTCCTTCCTTCCTTCCAATTTGTATGCTGAAGGAGACAGGGAGGCAAATAAAACATGATTAAAAATTCCACCAGTTCATGAAACTGTTGTTGCAAGGATTCCTCTACCCCCCCCCCCCACACACACACCAAATTTTATTGATTTTTAAAAAATTAATTACATTTCTTAGTGCTTAATAAACATTGTGTTGTCTGGGTATTTAATTTGCATCATATTGGAAGTGTATCTCTTCTGTCACATCACACAAATGTGCACATGGAAGCCGCTTTCAAGGAGTGGCGACCGGAGAACTGGTTCGGGGCGGGGGGGGGGCTGGCCGGCCATTGCTGCTGGTTTGGCAAACGGGGTCAAATTTCCCAGTGCCAGAGAACTGGTTCGAACCAGCAGCAATCCACCATTGTATTCATCTCAATAGCTCTGGGCTACTTAGCAAAATGTTGTAATATTAATTTCTCCAAATTGGATGTTTTGCTTTCGTTTTAACTTGGGTAATGACTTTGCAAATGTGCTATTTTGTTTTTATTTTATTTTTGAACATTTTAAACACATTTTTTTCAAATGGGATGTTGCATGTAAACATTTTATTACCATTCTGAAATTCTTAACTCTAGAATGAAAATGTATGTGAACATTGAAACAAGAAAGGAGTGGATTTGCTCATTCCTATGCAGTTTAATATGACCATAGTAATCAACACCCTATTAGTGAATATTTAAAGAATACATGCAACATGAATGTTATTATTTTTTAATGAAAAAACTTTCACCTTTGAAATAACTGTTTTGTTTTGTTCTATTCTTAGATTCCAATTACAATAATCAAATCTGATGAAAAAGCAGAAATACCCATTGGAATTATAATAGCAAGTGTCCTTATTGGTCTTCTCTTGCTAATAATTCTTAGTGCTGTTTTATGGAAAGTAAGTAAAGGTTTATAAATGTAAAAAGTAAATTAAACGGAAGATTTCTTCCTATATAGTTGAAAGTATTATTTAAAGTTTGGGCAACCTGAGTCCTCCGGTTAAATTTATATTTACTGAGAAATAAATAAAATGAGACTAGTATAGAACTATTTGAAGCTATGTTGCTCTCATCAGTTAGATCGATACTAGTCTCCCTCTATTCCTTTGTCAGTAAATTTAAATTGAACACAAAATACACTGCTCAGTAAAATAAAGGGAACACTTAAACAACAGAATATAATTCCAAGTACAGTGATACCTTGTCTTACAAACTTAATTGGTTCTGGGATGAGGTTCTTAAGGTGAAAAGTTTGTAAGACGAAACAATGTTTCCCATAGGAATCAATGGAAAAGCGATTAATGTGTGCAAGCCCAAAATTCACCCTTTGCCAGCCGAAGCGCAGGTTTTTGAGCTGCTGGGATTCCCCTGAGGCTTCCCTCCATGGGAAACCCCAGCTCTGGACTTCCGTGTTTTTGCGATGCTACAGGAGAATCCCAGCAGGGGAATCCCAGTAGTGCAAAAATGAGCGCTTTGCTAGCAACGGAAGTCCGGTGGTGGGGTTTCCCAGCGAAGGGAGCATCAGTGAAATTGCAGCATCGCAAAAACACCGAAGTCCTCGAAACCCCACCTCCGGACCTCTGTGTTTTTGCGATGCTGCGATTTCACCGAGGCTACCCTCGCTGGGAAACCCCACCTCCAGACTTCCGTTGCCAGTGAAGCACCCGTTTTTGCGCTGCTGGGATTCCCCTGCTGGGATTCCCCTGCAGCATTGCTAAAACACGGAAGTCTGGAGGTGGGGTTTCCCATGGAGGGGAGCCTCAGGGGAATCCCAGCAGTGCAAAAATGGGTGCTTCACTGGCAATGGAAGTCCGGAGGCGGGGCATCCCAGTGTCGGTGGTGGGTTTGTAAGGTGAAAATAGTTTGTAAGAAGAGACAAAAAAATCTTAAACCCCGGGTTTGTATCTCAAAAAGTTTGTATGACGAGGCGTTTGTAAGACAAGGTATCACTGTATTCAATGAGAATATTTCATTCATTCAACTTCTATGCCGCCCAATCCTGAAGGACTCACATCTCGGATGTGTTATTTGAGTGTTCCCTTTATTTTTTTGAGCAGTATAGTTTGTCATGTAAGCAAGTGCCTACGAAGGCACCTGGATTGTGGCTGAAAGGTGAAAGCGGAAGCAGTATGCTTCTTCCCATATATGGGTAGACCAGGTAGCCCTAATAACAAACAGTCCTCTGGGGCTCTCTGTGGGATTTTCCAGCTTCTAGCATTCTCACATCTTACCATTATTAATGTTGGTACATAATTTGATAGCGCTTTTGAATCTAAGTGTAAGGATAAGTTCAAGAAAATAAGAAAATGAAAGAATTCCCTTTCCAAATGCTGCCTTTAAGGAAAAACATCTAATAAAGGAAGGTTCTGCAATGAGAGTGACGCACACCATTGATGGGCAGCACTCAGTGTGTGGCTCCGGTAGGTCAGCTGTGCCCAGGTGCACAGCTCTAGTAGGTCGGCGGTCGTGCATGCGCACAACCGGTGAGATACCACCAATTTTCGCCTTTTTTTTGTTTCTGTGCATAAGAAAAGAAATAGGCAAAAATCGCCCAAATCTCGTGTGTGAGCGTCTTCATGTGAGCGAGATTTGGGCAATTTTTGCCGTTTCGTGCTTCCGCGCATGCTTCACTAACAACCATGTAAAATTTTTGAATAAAGTGTCTTACTGAAACAAATGCAGTAACACCTCGTCTTACAAACCTAATTGGTTCCCAGAGGAGGTTCGTAAGGCGAAAAGTTCATAAGAGGAAACATTGTTTCCCATAGGAAACAATGTAAAATGAATTAATCCGTGCAAGAAAAAAAACGCAAAAAACCGCCGCCGTCTGTTACCTTTTGAAACAGCCAGGCGCTTCTCAGCGTTCTCCCAATGCCGAACCTGGAAGTTCGGCAAAAGTTCGGGTTCGGGTGGCCGCCAAGAAGCCCCGCCGCCCAGCTGTCACCTTTTGAAACAGCCGGGGGGCTTCTCGGTGTTCTCTTGAACGCTGAACCTGGAAGTTCGGCAAAAGTTCGGGGTCAGCGTTTGGGTTCAGGAGGACGCTGAGAAGCCCCGCCGCCCAGCTGTTAGCTTTTCAAAAGAGCCGCGAAGCTGTCGGGCCAGTCGGGAGGCTGGAAAGGAGGTGGGGAATCCCAATAGGGAATTCCATGGGTGGAGCTTTGACATCACAAAGACGTCCTTCCTGGCTGGCCGAAACGTTTCAAAAGGTGACAGCCGGGCGGCGGGGGCTTCTTGGCGGCCTCCCGAATGCTGAACCCGGAAGTTTGGCAAAAGTTCAGGTTTGGCGTTCAGATTCGGGAGGACGCCGAGAAGCCCCCCGGCTGTTTCAAAAAGCAGGGCTTCTCGGCGGCCACCCAAACCCGAACTTTTGCCAAACTTCCATTTTCACCCCCCACTTTCCTATCAGAGCTTCATGCACAGAAGCAAAATCTCATGTGGGGACGTGTGTGTGTGATTTTGTCGATTTTTTTCTTCCATGCATGTGTGGAAGAACAAAATCACCAAAATCTCTCACACATGCGTGTCTCCTTGCATTTTTGCTTCATGAGCAGAAGCAAAAACATGCTGGGGATGCATGCACGCGAGACAACCGATGCCATCATTGAAATAAGAGTTTTGACAGCCCTGGTCTACAGTTATGATTTGTCTAATTTTGGTTAAAGGACAGATAACCTGTTATTAAAAATAAACATTGAAGAACAATAGAAGCAGTGTGTAGCCTAATCCTTGATGATGATGATGATGATGATGATGATGATAATAATAATAATAATAATTTATTAGATTTGTATGCCGCCCCTCTCCGAGGACTTGGGGCGGCTCACAACAACATAAACAGTGTACAAATCCAATTTTAAAATACAATTTAAAACCCTTATAATAAAATAAAATAATCACACAACCAATCAAACCATACTCCAACCTTGACAATTGGGGTGTGTGTTAGTTTCCCCATGCCTGGCGGCAAAGATGAGTTTTTAATAACTTACGAAAGGCGAGGAGGGTGGGGGCAGTCCTAATCTCTGGGGGGAGTTGGTTCCAGAGGGCCAGGGCCACCACAGAGAAGGCTCTTCCCCTGGGTCCCGCCAGACGACATTGTTTAGTCGACGGGACCCGGAGAAGGCCAACTCTGTGGGACCTAATCGGCCGCTGGGATGCTACATTCTAGCATTAAATAATACCAAATATAAATCTTCTCAAAAAATTTCTTCCAGCTTGGATTCTTCAAGAGAAAATACAAGAAAATGGGAACAGATTTGGAAGACGTGGATGAGATTACGGGACTTACCAAGGACAGAGAATAAAACATAGCAGAAATATTCCCGAATGTACGAATTTTGAGCCGCAAACAGTGCTTGCAATCACACTGTTTAATTTCTACGAGTGCCTTATTAAAAGGTTTTACATTTTTTTATAAGGGAAAATATTATACATATAACTGCTGGTCGGTTTGGGCTCTTGTTTACAGTTGTATAAAGATTTTGTTTTTATATTTTGTACTGTTAATAATGGATCTTCTGAATTGGCAGGGCCAGAACTAATGCTGAAATCTACTAGGAATACTGCTCTATATCCTTGATAAGAGTACATGCGGAATAATTTGTCTTTACCAGTATAACAGGAACTATTATTTTCATCCTGCAGTCAAAAACTGTCCTTAAGTTACTCAAAGGTTTATTCACGATGAGCAGTGCTAGCTCCTCACAATCGGTATCTGGATTCAGATATTACATTAAACCATAAATTGGTTTGTTTACTTGTGACTAAATATGACATGTGAATAGTACCATTGCAGTTTAACACAAAATTGGTCAACAGTATACAACTATTTGTAGTTTATTGTGGCACCAAAGAAAGGATAGCACTTATTAGTTTAGGCACTAGAGAGGTGATGGAAAAGTACTGTGTTAGATCAACATTATATGACATGATAAGAGTATGGCATGGCCTAATGCTAGTTGCGTGCCCAAGCTGTAACAATAAGCTATATATTAAGAAAAAACATTCTAAAATCTTGTAGAAACATTCATGAATCATTCATTTGGATTGTTTTTTATTATACTGGTTGCCTTTCTTAATTATTGAATACTGATTTTATTTTAAGTGCTACATTAATACAAGGATATCCACATGCAATACTAATCAAATGTCACTTTGAAAATTTTTATTCAGTTTTATACCTGTAAACCTGTTATGCCTTTTTAGCTCTTTTTTTCTAGCTGGTGCTTTCAAATAGCTCTTGAAGTAAGCAAATAAACAATAAAAGGAAAATTTGTTTCTTTTCAAATTTTAAGGAGCAGTCAGGTTTTCTGAAGCAGTAAATGTTATAATCTAGATTCCAGCTTCCACAATCCTCAATGTACACCAGCCAAAAAAAAAAGTGTTTATTTCTCCATCACAAAATTGTTAAGCTTTTATTAGATTTAAGGACATGTATGAACCAAGTGAAATTCAGAGCAGGATCGCTGGCCTTTTTTACAATTCTTGGTATAAAACAGTATTTGTAAAGGATTAAGGTACTAATTTATAAACATTCCGACTTCCAGTAATTTGTGTTTTATTCCAGGAGACTTGGATTAACCATTCCATAACACTAGTAACAACAATTGCTACTACCGCACAATTTCTCCCTTAGCAGCTACAATTGAGTCTGGCAACTTGGTTGTTAAGCAGATTACCAAGTTAAAAAATTACACAACCATGACTGTGCTTAAAAGCAACTTTTAAGACTTGTGGACTTCAACTCCCAGAATTCCTCAGCCAGCTTTGTTGCTAAGCTAGGACTACTAGTAATTTTCTAGATCTTTTTCAGAATTTAATTTTTTTAAAGTCATTATTAATGTATTTCTTTTCACCAATCATTTTTCTCATTTAAATGTTTTTTATAAGATTCCAAAAAGCATTACTTTAATGGGATTTGAAGCATATTAAGCTGTCAGAATAGAAATAGTTGGATTTTTTTAAAAAATTAGATGTTGCAGAAGCAAGAGACAAGTACTCTTGAGAACAGGAACAAATAGTACATTTAATTTCCTCAGGCGTATCTGCAGTATCATGCAAATTATTTGACTCTTGTTTACAATGTTATTTATGCATTACGTTTATCCATTTACTATATTACATGTGCCGGCACTTAAGAATCTTGAAGCCCATCTTTCAGAATCCATTACACTATTCTTTAAGTGGAACATTTTAATTTTGTAATTGGATGTTCTGATGAAGAATTAGGTTATTCTGCCTAGCTGTAGCCACGTGCGCCGTTTCTGCATTCTTGACTAATATCAGAAGCATATATGCTCTTATCACTTTATATACTTACACAGCAGTAAACTCGTATTGACTACACGCAGGGGTAGGCAAAGTTGGCTCTTCTATGGCTTGTGGACTTCAACTCCCAGAATTCCGAAGCCAATCATGCTAACTCAGGAATTCTGGGAGTTGAAGTCCACATGTCATAGAAGAGCCAACTTTGCCTACCCTTGGACTAGACTAAGGCATAACTTCTGAACAACTTAAGTCCGTAACACTGGAAGATACATACTCTTACTTGTAATATATTACCTCTTTTGAAAATAACTAATAAATTATTATCTTTACTTTTTGTTTAACACTGGCTGAAATACCAGGAAGCTGTTTTTAAATTTCAGTTTATGTCTGCACAGGGAAGAAAATCAGTTGAGTTCTCCTCCAGCTTAATGTAATTAACTACAAGCCTGATTCATCATGTCTGTAACACATCCCAACAGCATTAATACTGATGTTCCTGGTGAAGTTTAATTACCATTCTGCTTGAGTCAAGTGTTTTCACTGCTGTTGCATAATATGTAGAAAATATTGCTTTCTGTAAGATGAATGGATATTCACATCAGGTACAAAAATGGTTCACACTTTTACTCCTAGAATCAAGACAGTCAAAAATGTGAACCTAATTTAAAGGTCAAGCACATAAGTTCAATAAATGTTTGTGTTCTTTTATAATATTGTAGAATGTATGTAACAATTTTTTACTTCTCTGTATTTTTTTATTTTCATTTTAAAAAGTAGCAATTCAGTAAATACAGACAAAACTTTTATGTAGATTTTGCACTTTGTACCAAAACAAATGAATATATACTGAAGCTCGTGTTCTAAAGAAAGATGAATCCTGTTGAATAAATTTTGAAACCATCACACTGTAGACTCATTGCTGAATTATATTCTCTGGAAAGCTCTTACACAGACAGAAATATATTGTTAGATCATCTGCCTATCTGTACAGTGTTCCCTCGCCACTTCGCGGTTCACCTTTCACAGGCTTGGTGCATCGCGGGGTTTTTAAAAATATTGATGGAAAAGTGGCTCGGATTTTCGTTACTTTGCAGGTTTTCTACAGAACTCGCCCACCTGAGATGCTACTTGCCTACATGAGATTGTAAACAACACATGATTGGTTGATTGATGGAAAAGTGATCAACCAGAGATATCCCAGAGCCTGATTGGCTCAGTACAGTAGCACGCTGTTTACTTTTCGTCTACGCGCAGCTTCCCCATCTCTGAGTCTGCTCCTACACTCGGCCATTTCACATGGAGATTCATTTCATCACGTAACTTTAGGAATTAAAAACATTTTACAGTAAGTGTAAAGGCACAATACATGCACAGAACAGTGTGGGAATGGTTATTAAGGGAATGGTAAAGGTTTAGCATAATAGTGTGTGTGGGGGGGGATTTATAAACCCTTAAAATAGTAAATATTTAAATTTAGTGTCCCAACTTCGCAGATTTTCATTTATTGCGGGTGGTCCTGGAACATAACGAGGGAACACTGTACTTCGGTTCTCTTTGTTTTGTTGGGCATGCATTTTAGGATACAAAAAGATCAGAGAACTTCAGGGCATCTATTACATTTCCCCCCCTTCAAATTATATGGTTCAAAAAATTGAATTGTATTTGTGTGGAAATAAGCAGCATTTGCAAAAATACAACTTCATAAGTTTGTTGTTGTTGGTCTTTTATATTCTAATGCAAAGTTTCCTGCTACGAAAGCTAGATTGGTGTAAAGCAAAGCTTCAAACCTCTGGCCCTTGGGCCGGATGTGTCATGTGCTAGGCACACCCATGCCTGGTTTAGCCAAGGAGAAAGTCCCGATACATCATGTGACACCGCCATGACAACACAAGTTTTGACATCCCTGGTGTAGTGGTTAAGACATTAAGTTAGCAACTGGGAGACACTCAGTTCTAGTTCTGCCTTAGCGCAAAGCCACCTTGGACCAGTCAATCTCTCTCACTCCTAGGAAGGAGATCCAGGGTGAAATGCTTCCAGTTCGTTTGTGCCTGTCAGTCATAGAAGATCTGTCATGAAGGGAGTGATGCTCCACCCACCTGCCCGGACACCGCCATTGAGGAATCCTCAATCTGAGTATTGTATTGGCAGTTCTGTGTTAGCAAATACTTCAGAAGAAAAGGATTTAGGGGTATTGATTTCTGACAGTCTCAAAATGGGTGAACAGTGCAGTCAGGCGGTAGGGAAAGCAATTAGGATGCTTGGCTGCATAGCTAGAGGTATAACAAGCAGGAAGAGGGAGATTATGATCCCGCTATATAGAGTGCTGGTGAGACCACATTTGGAATACTGTGTTCGGTTCTGGAGACCTCACCTACAAAAAGATATTGACAAAATTGTACGGGTCCAAAGACGGGCTACAAGAATGGTGGAAGGTCTTAAGCATAAAACGTATCAGGAAAGACTTATTGAACTCAATCTGTATAGTCTGGAGGACAGAAGGAAAAGGGGGGACATGATCGAAACATTTAAATATATTAAAGGGTTAAATAAGATCCAGGAGGAAAGTGTTTTTAATAGGAAAGTGAACACAAGAACAAGGGGACACAATCTGAAGTTAGTTGGGGGAAAGATCAAAAGCAACATGAGAAAATATTATTTTACTGAAAGAGTAGTAGATCCTTGGAACAAATTTCCAGCAGACGTGGTAGATAAATCCACAGTAACTGAATTTAAACATGCCTGGGATAAACATATATCCATCCTAAGATATACAGAAAATAGTATAAGGGCAGACTAGATGGACCATGAGGTCTTTTTCTGCCGTCAGACTTCTATGTTTCTATTTGTCTTCTGTGCATTCACAGAAGGTAAAAGAACCTAAATGGCGGTGAGTGGGTGGCGTCTCATGCTCCCTTTGCCACTGGCTCCCTACGACCGACAGCATGAGCGAACCAGGAGCATTTCACCCAGGGGTGGGCTGCGAGCTGGAATGCTAAATTGGATTCGCCATCACAGCTAGTGAATGCTTGCGGGGCTAGCGCGATTTTGCTTCTGCATCTGTGGAGATAGCAGAATTGCGCACGGAGCCACAGGTGCGTCCATGTTTCGGCAAAGTTTTTTTGCTTCCGCGCATGCCGAAACACGGGTGCACCTGCGGCTCCATGTGCGATTTTGCTATCTCCACAGAAGCAATTTAACGTTCCGGCTGGAGCCCACTCGGAGAGGAGCAGCATACAAATCCAATTAAATAAATAAAATAAATACATTTCATCCCTGAAGGAGACGATAGCAAAACCACTTTTAAAAATCTTGTGAAGCTGCAAGGACCTAGGAAGGAGATACTAGCAAAACCACATCTGAAATCCCAGGGACCCACCCAGGCAGTCATCAGGAATCAACATGGATTCAAAGCTGTCCAAACAGCAACAAAGTTTATGCTAGTGTAGAATATACAATGCACATTCTCTTACCTAGCTTTGGTTCATGAGAATATGTGGATGTACAAGTCTTTGATTTATAATCACAACGGGGAATCTGAATTGCCATTGTTAAAAGATGTAGCTCTCAAATAAGTTCTGCCCAATTTTTTAATTTTTTTTTTGCCATGGTTGTTAAGCAAAACACTGCAGTTAAATGAATCATGCAGTCGTTAAGTGAATTCAGATTTCTCCACTGACTTTGCTTGTCGGTAGCTGCCCAGAAAGCCTTACAAATGGTGGTCACGACCCCAGGATACAGCAACTGTCATAAATACGTAATGTTTGCCAAGCGCTGGGATTTTGATCACATGACAATTGTGATAGTTGACTCTTTTTGCAAATCACTTTTTTCCCTGCCACTGTAACCTCGACCAGTTGATAAATGAATGGTTTTAAATCAAATGGTTTGTAAATTTTGAACTGTTTCCCATAACATTTCGCATTCTTAAATACTTTAATGTTGTTTCCATATTTTAATAGACTTAGTGAAGATACTGTGGCCACCACTTCAATTTTATTCGGCAATTCATGTACATTTATGATAGGGAGCAAAAATAAGTGAGTTACATTTTTTTATTATTATTATTCTGGTTCTCACAATGCTTCAGCTACTACACAGAATTTGGAGTTCAATTTGATCTGAAAGAATAAACAATGATTACAAAGAAATCCATTGAAGCAATAATATTCTTAAATACTGTAACTGGGACAAATGATTTCATTATTTCATTCCATTCCAAAGTTGGGGAATCATAAGTTCAATTTTGGAATACAATTCTATTTTTTAAATGTTTTGGCTTTGAGGATTAAGACTTATTTACACAGAGAAAGAAATCTAAGTATTGTATATGTTAAACAGTTGGCCATGTTGCAACTACTTCCTGGATCTCTAAAAATGATCAATCAAAAACTGAATTGAATTTCCCAGTTCAGTTTCACACCCTGAAACAGCTTTCCTTCTTTTTTGGCACATTGATATTTTATTTTTCTCCCTTGATCCAAAAGCACTCTTTATTTCCTTTCCAAGAAGAGTCCTCTTCATACACCTCCTGTAAGCAAAGCACAGCATGAGTAAGAATTGTGTTACAAAGCTAACTTTTACCTAAGGTGGTCCAGTAGTTAGTTGTGCAGTACTGCAGGCTACTTCTGACTGCCAGCCTGCAATTTGGCAATTCGAATCTCATCAGTCTCAAGGTTGACTCAACCTTCTATCCTTCCAAGGTGGGTAAAATGAGGACCCAGATTGTTGGGGGCAATATGCTGACTAACTTCTTGGAGAGGGCTGTAAAGCACTGTAAAGCGGTATATAAGTTTCAAGTGCTATTGCTATCGGTTGCAATGAATGCAGCAACTATATGTATTTCTTCCTAGCTTACTGTCAGGGCTGAATTAAAATATGGAAAAAAAATATAGATACAATCCAAGAATAATCAGATTTTTCCAAAAAGAGTCTTGCCATTTTAACATACTAGATGCATGCATGTTCTCTCTGCATAACCCCCCCCCCCCCCTGCTGTAGAAACAGCTTGAGGACCAATCTGATGAGATAGGAAAAAGTTGGCATTTGTGTCCCATGCAGATTTATTTTCCTGGGCCACAAGTAACATGTTCGTTTTTAAGTGTATCAATTCCCTGGTTCAAATATATGCAATATACACATCTATAGACTGCTAACCATGTAAGGATTGCTCAACATCAATCCAGGGAGATATCTACAAATGATCAGTAGAAAGTATGCACATTATAGAGTAATACAAATTCAAAATACTGGCTTTGGCTGGCAAGGACATTTGCACCTGCTGTCCTCTTAAATGGATGAAGGTTTCATAGAACAAGGCTGGCCAAAATGTAAGAAGAATAGAATAGAATAGAAAGACTAGAGACTAGACTAGATTAAACTAGGAAGTAGATAAAACTGGAGTAGAGTGGAATGGAATTGAATAGAATGGCATTAGCATTTAGACTTGTATATCGCTTCATAGTGCTTTTACAGCCCTCTCTAGCCAGTTTACAGAATCAGCATATTGCCCCCAACAATCTGGGTCCTCATATTATACCTACCTTGGTAGGATGGAACGCTGAGTCTACCTTGAAGCTTGTGAGATTTGAACTGGTGAACTACAGTTAGCCCTTAGCTGAAATAGCCTGCAGTGCTGCATACTAACCACTGCGTCACCCCGGCTCGAGTAGAGTAGAGTAAAATACCTGTAGAACAGAATGGAATGGAATGGAATAGAGCTGCATATAAATCCAATTAAATAAATAAAGAAAATTAAATAATTAAATTATTTTATTAAATTCTTTTATTGGCCAAATGTGATTGGACACATAAGGAATTTGTCTCCGGTGCATAAGTTCTGGTTAATTTAAAGTTCAAGCACATTGAACTTCAAAAAATACTCTCTTTTATAATATTGTAGAATATTACAAGAGTTATTATAAGTACTGTTTTAAATATCCAGTTCATTTTGAACTTCCACTTAGGAAATTGGCAGCATACAACAATAAAAGCACAATGATAAAAAATACTATTTTTTTAAAACCCCAATATAAACATCGGTACATCATTCATCATTCATTCTGCCGGCAGAGCTGTGTTTTTAAGGCTTTTCGAAAGGCCAGGAGGGTGGGAGCAGCGCGAATCTCTGGGGGGGAATTAATTCCAGAGGACCGAAGCTGCCACTGAGAAGGCTCTTCCCCGTGGCACGTCGGCTGACACTGCTTGGCTGATGGGACTTGGGGGAGGCCAACTTTGTGGGTCAACTCACTGATGTATTGCCCACAAGGTCATATGCTGTAATGTCCTGCCTGTCGGCGAGTACTTCAGCTTCAACCACAACAACACAAGAGCACACAACAGATTTAAACTTAATATTAACCGCTCCAAACTTGACTGTAAAAAATATGACTTCAGTAACCGAGTTGTCGAAGCGTGGAACTCATTACCGGACTCCATAGTGTCATCCCCAAACCCCCAGCACTTTACCCTTAGATTATCTACGGTTGACCTATCCAGATTCCTACGAGGTCAGTAAGGGGCGAGTACAAGTGCACTAGAGTGCCTTCTGTCCCCTGTCCTATTGCTCTCCTATATCTCCTATACCTTTCCTCTATTCCTATATCTCTTCTTCTATTCTTTCATTGATATGTTCTATTACTATATTTTCTTTTCTATTCTTTCATAGATATATTTTACTATGAGTATCTCCTCTATAACCTTCATTATGTACTTTACTATGTGTATACCGACTAAAACCCTCAATGTGTATTGGACAAAATCAATCAATCAATCAATAAAAGTGAGTTGCTGGGACATGTGAGGCAGAAGACTAGATTCTTCGGCCTCACATGTCCCAATAAATGGATTCTGAGAAGCTGTCCTCTAGACAGTGTTATGTTCAGCATTGTACTCTTCTTTTCAAAACAAAAGTCCTTTCACAAACATACCTTTTTCCATATGGGGACAGTAGCTTTTAAAGTATTGATGCAATATTGCAAGGCTTCGAGAGACTCTGTTCGGTGAGGGGAAGAGATAGCTACAATCACGCTGGCTTCACTAATGGGAACCAAACTAAAGAGAATGTGAAAAGTAACATTAGCTGTGGCTTTTAGCCACATTAGTGCAATCTTTCAAGGACAAAATAAACGTCTTGTTGTCAAACTACTACATGGACACAGATAAACAAGAGGGGCCATCTTCTAGGAAGCTCAAATTAGAAAAGCTGAATGTCTCATGATTATGTGTTCCAAGGTAAGGTTCAACAGAAAAACAAATTAAGGAGAACTAGAGAAGAGACCATCTGCAACAACAGACTGATGCAATCATTTAGATAAGGGAGAGAAAAGCAGAGCTCTTTTTCCTAAGAGTTTCAAGGCAGAAATCATCCACTACCCCAATATCTTTTTAGGGATACTCCGGAGGTTCTGTCAGTCATTATTCCATGCCCTTATAAGCAATCCTCAACTTACGACCACAATTGTGTCCAAAATTTTTGTTGCTAAGTGAATCATTTACACGAATCGCAGCAACCAGTTAGGTCCCACAGAGTTGGCCTTCTCCGGGTCCCATCGACTAAACAATGTCATCTGGCGGGACCCAGGGGAAGAGCCTTCTCTGTGGCGGCCCCGACTTTCTAGAACCAACTCCCCCCAGATATCAGAGTTGCCCCCACCCTCCTTGCCTTTCGCAAGCTCCTTAAAACCCCACCTCTGTCGTCAGGCATGGGGGAACTGAAATTTTCCCTTCCCCCTAGGCTTATAGAATTTATACATGGTATGTTTGTATGTATGATTGGTTTTTTAAATTGGGGTTTTTTAGATTATTTTTAATATTAGATTTGTTTACATTGTCTTTTTTATTGTTGTTAGCCGCCCCGAGTCTTCGGAGAGGGACGGCATACAAATCAAATCAAATCAAATCAAATCAAATCATAAATAAACAAACAAACAAACAAACAAACAAACAAACAAACAGTGTTTTGAATGGGACAAAACCACAAATGAAATGCTCCTGATTCGCTCATGTCTGTGAGTCATCAGAATGCTGGTTGTGAAGGGAATGCAAGGCGCTGCCCACCTGCCCGGACACTGCATTTGGGTTCTTTACGCTCTGTGCATACACAGAATGCTTTGCGCATGCGCAGAAATAAAAGAACCCAAATGGCGGCATCAGGGAAGGTGGCCAGAGTCTCATGCTTCCTTCACAACTGGGTCTCCTATGACCAGGGAGGGAGGGAGGGAGGAGGGAGGGAGGGAGGGAGGAAGGAAGGAAGGAAGGAAGGAAGGAAGGAAGGAAGGAAGGAAGGAAGGAAGAGCTTTTTAGTTGTTGTTTTTATTTTATTTTTTATTATTGGATTGTACATGTGTTTATTATTGTTGTTAGCTGCCCCGAGTCTACGGAGAGGGGCAGCATACAAATCCAATAAATTATTATTATTATTATTATTATTATTATTATTATTATTATTATTATTATTATTATTATTATGTAAGTAAGTAAGTAAGTAAGTAAGGAAGGAAGGAAGGAAGGAAGGAAGGAAGGAAGGAAGGAAGGAAGGAAGGAAGGAAGCATCTCTACTTCACGGAATTTGACTTTTGCGGGTGGTCTTGGAACGTATCCCCCGCGAAAGTCAAGGGGCCACTGTACATTCATTCCAACTGGGAATATTTTCCATCTCATTTTTTTTCTCCCTTGAACCACAACATCTGATGACAAGCTGCACCATTGCCAACGTTCAGAGCAAACAAGGATCAGAATTCAGAGAGTACAGCAAACCCTCAAATGTAACCCCCTTAATTGGAATGAGGAATTTGAATGGGGAATCAAGCATGAAATGTCTGAGAGCTGCCGTAAGAGTAAGACAAAATTTAGTTTGCTATGTGGCCTCTTTTGCCATATGGCTTCATCTAGAAAGGAGGCTAAGATGCCTACCCATAAAACTGTCTCTTATCAAATTCACAAGCACAAAATCTTCCTTAATTAAAGCAGGAAGAGCCTATGCTTTGAGTGCATTTACCCAAGTCGATGATGTATTGCTATATGCTTCACGGAAGGCCATTTTAATCTAGTATCTTTGCATATTTTCTTCGCTTCCGCTTCTGCCATTGTTGTGTAGGCTTCATATTCTAACCGAATGACTTTTTTCCCTTCAAAGTTATTCCTTGTGGTGCCTATGAAACAAAAAGACAACCCTTAAAAGACATTCTGGGCTGGTGAGAGGTTTAGCTTGACAGTAGGCTAAATTTAAAAGCTTTAACAATAAGAAATTAACAATTTCTCTTTATGCTAAGCATGGTTTTTGCCCATGTTCTGGATAAACCCCAAATATCACTTTGCTAGTGTTGTGGTTCCGTCTGAGGCCCCTCCGGGAACGGCTGACCTTCTGTCGGTTTCCAGCTCAGAGGGAGAGGCTGAGGAACAGGAGGTGCAGACAGACGAGGAGGAGGAATCCCAGGCTGAAGAAGAGGGAGGACAGCCAGAGTCCCACCAGGGGGAGCTCTCCCCAGCAAGCAGCCTGGATTCCTTAGAGGAAAGTGCACAAGCCATAATTGATCTGCGACAACGAAGAGCTACTCAGAGACGGAATCAATTGGCTAAATACTTTCAGCATTAAAGTGGCAACAGCTGGGTTTGGGTGTGGTGCTCTTGGGAAAGGCTAAAAGGCAGACCCACCCTTCCTGGCTTGTGGAGTTTTATCTTTGAGAGTCGTGGGACCTGACTGTGAACTTTGGCGTCTTGGAATCCTGGTTTGTGCCTTTGACTATTGAAACCTTGGGGGGGTGTGCCAGCAAGAAGCTTGCTGTATTGTCTGGACATCAGGACCCTGCTGTACCGTATTATATCCTGTCTGTTGGGAAGAACAGGTTTTCCTCTGTGCTTATTTTTTCCAGTTATAAAATACTTTTGGCTTTTACCAGAGTGTCTGGCTGTTTTTTCCAGTTGGTGTTGAGGTCTGGGGGAACCCAGACAGAACAGCTAGGGACTACAGACCTGCAATGAGTTCACATTTCTCTCAATCACATTAGATTTTGGCCACAGAGTCTCTAACAGTCCCACATTCTGCTATAACACCTATTATTAACAGGGGCCAAGCTCAACAATGGCACACTTGATCTGTGTATACAGAAAGAAATTAATATATATTCATTGTATAGAGAAATTAATTTCTAGCATTTTATTAATTAATAAATGAATGACATGGAATAATTTCTCTGTAAATGATTCCAATCCTCAAGGTTAAGAACTTTTTTCCCCTTAAGTTTGGATGTTTCTTCCTTGTTCTGAGCTTGGTCTAAGACAGGGTTGTTTCATTGGCTTCTACAATTATTTATCTAATCTTCAAGTTTTGTTTTTTTGTTTTGTTTTTTAATCTGTGGGTTCGGCTCTGATTAAGAGTTTCATGTGCCAGACCTACCTACAAAGAAAGATATAGCTCCACAGGAGGGAGAAATGACCAGGGCTGCTACTTCGTCTAATGAGAGCTTCTCAAACTTCAACTGAATCACATCTTTGGGTTCCTCCTCAATTTCACTCATGATTTCTCTAGAAGTAAACGGTGATAGAATGATTAGTTTACAAGTTTCTTGTACCCTGGCTATGGAGATTAAATTACATCCATTTGCAAGCTGGATTACTGCCCTATATAATAATAATAATAATAATAATAATAATAATAATAATAATAACAACAACAACAACAACAACAACAACAACAACAACAACAAGAAGTTGGAAGGGACCATGGATATCTTCTAGTTCCTGCTTAGGCAGGAAACCGTTCACTATGGTTATCCATCATCTTCTTAAGAACTTCCAGTGTTGGAGTATTCACTACTTCTGGAGGGGAGGTGAGCTGTTCCACTGGATAATTGTTCTAACTGTCAGGAAATTTCTCCTTATTCTAAGTTGCTTCTCTCCTTGTTTAGTTTCCACCCACTGCTTCTTGTTCTACCCTCAGGTGCTTTGGAGAATAGGTTGATTCCCTCTTCTTTGTGGCAACTCCTGAGATATTGGAACTCTGCTATCATTTATTTATTTATTCATTCATTCACTTTTAACCCACCTTTATTATTTTTATGAATAACTCAAGGCGGTGAAGATAACTAATGCTAATTACATCCTAAGGCAGGACAAGAACTCTCTTGGTTTCTAGCCTGAAGCCTTAGCCACTATTTTAATTAATTACCGCAACTTAATTAAAGTAAATTAATATAAATTACTTAATTCATATTCTTCAAAGAAATATTATAGCCTCTTAACAAATTGATCCTATGGATCCTTTTCCAGACTGAGTTCAGATCAGGATCCTAATAAAGGAGAATATTTGCAGCTGAGGATTGAAATGAGAGATCCTTGGTACTCTCAGCGGTTTTCCTCGCAGACATTTCATCACCAAACTAGATAACACCATCAGTGCTAGTCAAAACGTTGTTTCCAAATTATTTTTTAAATGTGCAGTGTCATACTGTCCTATCTGGAGCCCTTCAGTTTTGACTTTTTCTCCCATCTTCTCTATAAAATAGAGCCAATGGGAATTCCATTAGATCAACATTCTCTCAACACATTCATTGGCCAAGGGGCAAGAGTCTAGTGGCCCCAAGCCTGGGGGAAGATTGGAGCCTTAAAATTATTATCTATGAATATATTTTCAATAAATGTCATTACAATGTTATTGGTTCATTTATGCAGCATGTAAGAACTGTTGTCCAAAAGCTACAAAAGACTGTGCAGGAAGAGATATAGCAGCTTGAAGAACATTTTGGAGACCAAACCCAAAGCTCTCTAAAGAGCTTGATACTTCTCCTTCTTCTCCTTGTCCATCATCATCATCATCATCATCTTCCTTCCCATCAAGTTTCCAGATTCTACATTTTAACAAAACACCAACACATACCTGTGAATATCCTTCTAGAGCTAACCTCCACTAAGAGGTGGGATGATGGCAACTTCGTCCCCTGTGTGGAGGATGAACTGCTGATTCCCAAGGGGTACGTACTCCTGACAAATGGCAAAGATAACTTGATCTTCGATATCAGCAAGGCTGAAGGAAACATACAGTAATAAAGATTAAAATCATGGATCTGCTTCTGCAAGAGATCCCTGACTTTTCTGGATTGGATTCTGCCCAATGTATTTTGAGGACCTCACAAAATACACCAGGGTGGGGTCTCCATCTCGAAAATGGCTATTGAGTCCAGGCGGGACTCAACTTCCTACCTACACATGGGACTCTACTTCCTACCTACACACCGTTATCGGTGTGCTCCATGCGCAGCTCTGGGTGACTGACATCAGTGTGTGCATGTCCAAGTGAAATTTTGTTTCTGTGCTTTTTGTGCTTTTGCATGCACAAAAGCAAAAATATCACCAAAATCTCACGCATGCGTCCCCTCAGAAGATTTTGCATCCTGCGCATGAGCAGAAGCAAAATCTCGCTCAGACGCACACTGACGCCGGTCACCCAGAGTTGCGTGTGCAGCTCCATTTTCGCTACCAGAACGATACCGGTAGCAACCCGCCACTGACTGAGTCCATTAAAATCAGTCACGAAGCTCTGATTTTAAATAAATGGTTGACTTGCTATCTCTTTTCACTTTCTTTTTTGTAGTGCATTCCAGACAATCCCAGCCAACCCTTCCTCTTTGCTTGGCCAAGTTTAATAATAATAATAATAATAATAATAATAATAATAATAATAATAATAATAATACTGTAATAATAATAATAATAATAATAATAATAATAATAATATATTAGATTTGTATACCGCCTCTCTCCGAAGACTCGGGGTGGCTCACAACAATAATAAAAACAATATTACAGCGAAACAAATCTAATATTTAAAAAAGCATATAAAACCCTATCTGCGGAGAGGGGCGGCATATAAATCTAATAAATCTAATCTAATCTATAAATCTAAAACCAAACAACACATACATACCAAACATAAAATATAAAAAAAGCCTGGGGGAAGGTGTCTCAACTCCCCCATGCCTGGCGATGTAGGTGGGTCTTGAGTAGTTTACGAAAGACAAGGAGGGTGGGGGCAGTTCTAATCTCCGGGGGGAGTTGGTTCCAGAGGGCCGGGGCCGCCACAGAGAAGGCTCTTCCCCTGGGGCCCCGCCAAATGACATTGTTTAGTTGACGGGACCAGAGAAGGCCAACTCTGTGTGGGGACCCTTATCGGTCACTGGGATTCGTGCGATAGCAGGCGGTTTCCAGAGGTACTCTGGTCTAATGCCATGTAGGGCTTTAAAGGTCATAACCAACACTTTGAATTGTGACCGGAAACTGATCGGCAGCCAATGCAGGCCACGGAGTGTTGTAGAAACATGGGCGAATCTGGGAAGCCCCACAATGGCTCTTGCAGCAGCATTCTGCACAATCTGAAGTTTTCCGAACACTTTTCAAAGGTAGCCCCATGTAGAGAGCGTTGCAGTAATCGAACCTCAAGGTGATGAGGGCATGAGCGACTGTGAGCAATGACTCCCTGTCCAAATAGGGCCGCAACTGGTGCACCAGGCGAACCTGGGCAAACGCCCCTCCTCGCCACAGCTGAAAGATGATGTTCCACTGTTAGCTGTGGATCGAGGAGGACACCCAAGTTGTGAACCCTCAAAGAGACAGGACTTTCTTTCTCTGACATTTACTTTGTGAGAAATCTTATGGAAGGGGGGACATGATAGCAGTGTACAGGTACTTGAGGGGTTGCCACAGAGAGGAGGGTGTCACACTATTTCCCAGCGTACCACAGGGCCAGACGAGGAACAACAGCTGGAAGCTGACCAGGGAGAGATTCAACCTGGAAATAAGGAAGAACTTCCAGACAATCAGAGCGATCAACCAGTGGAACGGCTTGCCAGCGGACGTTGTGAACACCCCACACTTTCAAGAGGAGATTGGACTGTCATTTGGCTGGGGTGCTGTAGGATTTCCTGCCTAGGCAGGAGGTTGGATTTGATGACCTACAAGGTCCCTTTCAACTCAACTCGATGAGTGAGTGAGTGAGTGAGTGAGTGAGTGAGTGAGTGAGTGAGTGAGTGAGTGAATGAATGAATGAATGAATGAATAAATAAATAAAAAAAATATATTTAGAGTCCAGACAAAAGTACGCTGGGGATTGGCAACATTCCAAATTTATTTGTTTGCGTTCGTTTATTCTCATTTAAAACAGTTCTATGTAAAAAGTTGGTTGAATAAGAGGCATGGGGTGGGGTATGTCACTGACTACTCAGGGGTTTTATGCCTTTGCACAGCCCTAGGCTAGATTGGCTGGAGTTACTTGTGGGCCATGTCTGTGTCTATATAGATTTTTGAATTTATCATTTCATTCTTTCTTTTTTACTTGATAGAAACATAGCGACATAGAAGTGTAGAAGATTGACGGCAGAAAAAGACCTCATGGTCCATCTAGTCTGCCCTTAGACTATTTCCTGTATTTTATCTTAGGATGGATATATGTTTATCCCAGGCATGTTTAAATTCAGTTACTGTGGATTTACCAACCACGTCTGCTGGAAGTTTGTTCCAAGCATCTACTATTCTTTCAGTAAAATAATATTTTCTCATATTGCTTCTGATCTTTCCCCCAACTAACCTCAGATTGTGCTCCCTTGTTCTTGTGTTCACTTTCCTATTAAAAACACTTCCCTTCTGAACCTTATTTAACCCTTTAACATATTTAAATGTTTTGATCATGTCCCCCCCTTTTCCTTTTGTCCTAGTTCAGACTATACAGATTGAGTTCATTAAGTCTTTCCTGATCAGTTTTATGCTTAAGACCTTCCAACATTTTTGTAGCCCGTTTTTGGACACGTTCAATTTTATCAATATCTTTTTGTAGGTGCAGGCTCCAGAACTGAAACTTGATGGCAGAACTTGATGGCAGGGTGTGGGAGAGTATGGCTAAGGATGATTTCTTTGGTTATCATAGAAAATGACAATAGAATGTCGTGATGTTAAAGAGTGCAATTACCCCAAAGGCACAGCCCTATATTGTAAGAGCCTAAGGAAAGCATCAAGTACCAATACAAGTCACTATACCTTGAATGTCTCTTGACAATCTCTCTCCACAGCTGCAGTGAGGATATTTTTTGGGGCACTGAAATGGTCTCTGTACGCAGCCCTGCTAATTCAGCACTTCTGGCAAAATACAGCACTGTGACCTGTTTTCAGGTAAAAACATTTAACGTTTAGCCCGCCTCTGATTCAAGCCCATAAGGATTTCATTTGTATTCCATTGTAACTAAAAGAAAATAGACCCATTACAGCTTCAGATTTGGAACAGCGTGTAAGTTAAAAGTAAGTTAAAACCTACAAGGAACGGGTTTGTGAAATACAAGGGGAATAATATGCACCTGTATGTATATTGTAAAAAGTATCCTTCCTCAATGATTATTTTTAAGTGAGTGTCCTCAAAAAAGGATGCAATTACAAAAAAACAATGGAAGCCAAAATTTCAAGGACTTTTTGGGTGCAGAGGTGAGCAGAGGTGCATCTTAAGGCAGGTAGGTTAATAAAGACAAGTTGGCAATCATAATCATTTATTTTGTCTTGATGGATACCTCTCATTTAATGTGGATCATTGATATCCCACACCTGGGGGGTGGGGGGATATTCAAAATACTCTAGCTCCAACTCCCATAAGCCCCAACTAATCAAAGGTAAAGGAACTGAAGTACACCTGAACTCCCCTCTATGCCATTACAACCCTGGCAAGAATTAAAATTACTCCTGGGGGGGTGAACATGGAGTTTATCCTGGATGGGTACACAGGAAGGTTGTCAAACAAGTTTTGAAGGTTCTGTAAAGATTAGAAACTTAAATGTTCTACTGGTTTATTCATCAGTCTCCAGGTTCCACAGAACTATCAAATGACAGGTAACCTTTAAAAGCAAATCTAATAAAAGTTCTAGTTGAATTTCTAGCACCATCAAATTCATTGAACCCCATAAAATTACTTTTAAAAACCCTACAGACAGTTCTATTAGAATCGGAGACACTAAGGAGTACAATTAGCTGCAGTAAAAATTAGGGTAGGGTAGGGTAGGGTAGGATAGAGTAGAATAGGATAGGACAGGATAGGATAGAATTATTTATTGGCCAAGTGTGATTGGGCACACAAGGTATTTGTCTTTGATGCATATGCTCTCAGTGTACATAAAAGATAATATACACTTGTCAAGAATCATGAGGTACAACACTTAATGATTGTCATAGGGTACAAATAAGCAATCAGGAAACAATCAACATTAATATAAAGGATATGAGCATAATAATGAATGAAAAGTGTTCAGAATTACAAGGGCTTATGAAATAAGCATTTCATACAAGCGCTTATGAAATTAAGGGGCGTGCATAAGTGCACCAGCATGCCTTCCATCCTATCCTAATGTTTCTCTCTTACTAGTATCATGTATATAAACATGGTTACATCTTTGTATACCACCAATACTTACTTGACAAAACAAAACAAAACAAAATCAATCCACGGATAGTTCAACATTTCAAAATACAGGCAGACAATGCAGTTAGTGGCTTCCAAAGTGGGCATATTCAAGAAATATTAGAAGCTCTATTATTAGCCTAATTCCCCTTCCTCCCCCACCCCCAAATTGAATTAATTCAAGAAGCTAGAGAATCCACAGACTATATATATATATATGAGTCGCTAAACATGTACATAACAGGCACATAATAATGTATAAGAAATCATACATAAAAGTACACCTTCAGCATTTTTACCAGAAAGGTGCATGATCACCAAAGATTGGAGACCATCGCATATTTTATTTTATGTCCACTGAGAGCATATGCACCAAAGACAAATTTCTTATGTATCCAATCATACTTGGCCAATAATGAAGTCTATTCTATTCTATTCTATTCTATTCTTCTTACATCTTTGCCAGCCCTGTTCTATGAAACGTGATTCTAGGAGTAAAAATGTATCCCATTTTTTTTCCTAGCCTACTTGGAAATTTGTGTACCAAATTGCCCTGAGTTCGCAAGGAGAAGTGTGACCTATAAATCTAATAAAATAAATAAATAAATAAATAAATAAATAAATAAATTTTTTTTGTGCCTGATGTGAATATACACTGCTCAAAAAACTAAAGGGAACACTTAAAAAACAGAATATAACTTCAAGAAAATCAAACTTCTGTGAAATCAATCTGTCCACTTAGGAAGCAACACTGATTGACAGTCAATTCCACATGCTGTTGTGCAAATGGAATAGTTGGGCAAATGAATATTCAATGAGAATATTTCATTCATTCAGATCTAGGATGTGTTATGTGAGTGTTCCCCCCCCCTTTTTTTTTAGCAGTATATATTCATCTTACAGAAAGCAATATTTAAAACAGCAATCTCTGTCTTCAGTCCTTGGGGCAACTTAGCTCTAACCTGTAGCTGGTCTAAACAAGTGGTTCCTCAACTATATCAACTACGTGCGGATTTTATGCTTCAGAATTTTGCAGCCAACTTGCTGCCTGGGAAATTCTGGGAGTTGAAAGTCCATAAATCTTGTAATTGCCAAGGTTACAAACAGTGTTAATTAAGAAAATTTGGTACAAGTTACAGAATTGGATAAAAGAAATAATTAAAATCAAATTGGAAATGAAACCGAAATATTTTAACTCGGTATCATAGACAAAGCCATGAAAAAAGAACAATACTATTTGATTCAACATTTGATAACTGCAACAAGAATATGTATAGCATAGTTTTGGAAAAATGAAACACTGCCAAACGATAGAAATTTGATTTAAAAAATGTTAGATTGTGCAGAAGCTGATAAATTGACACTGGAGCTGAAAGATCAAGGAAGATACAAGATTTCACCAGGTGTGGAAAGATGGATACATGGTTGAACCAAATAATGAATACAAGATTGCTGCATAAAAGGGAAACAAAGTTAAAAGTTTTATTTAAGCTAAAGAATAACAGTTTAAATGCGAACCTTATTACTGTTTGATTAAATATATATTCCCATGTTGAAAGTTTGTAATTAAGTAAACTGGGTAACCGAATGAGGCTGTCAGAGAGACAGCCGAAGGGGGGGAGGGAATATGTAAAGTCTTGTATGTGTGTTGCTGTGTATATGTCATTTATATGTAAATAAAAATTATTTTAAATCAGAAACAGAGTTTTATTGTTGCATAGGCTCGATTCCAAGTGATTTGCGAAATGAGTTGGGAGGCCTATAAATCTAATGAATAAAAAAGTAAATAAAATTGCAGGGAAAAGCCAGGACACACATTGCACACCACGGCAATGTGTGAAAGAAACGGGGGAGGGGGGGGGGAGAAAAAAAAATCAAGCGGGGGGAGGTGGGCGGCCTTTCAACGGGGACTCAGTTCTGTCTCTTTCCCCACAGGGGATGCAACTTCGGGACAAACTGAGGGCTCCGCAAGGGCTTCTACCAAGCCTTTCGGCGTGCTTATATAGCAAGGGGGGGGGGGGGTGAAACAGCACAGAAGGAGCCGCCGAGCCCGGGCCCATTGGCAAAGTTTGGCGTTACCTCGCAGCTCATCGATGCGCCGACCCGGGAAGGCCCCGACTGCAGGTGGCCCTTCCTCCGCTGGCGACCATTAAGCGACGGCCACAGGCCCAGTACCGGCTTCCACAGCCGCGGCAATTTCTAACCGCCGCAATCGCTTCGCGCCACCCCTAACCCAAACAGCTCCACCTTTCGTGGGTTGGCCCTTCGGAGTGGGTGGGTGTTGCAACGAAAACGCGAGTTGGTTCTAGTTTGGGGGGGATAAGTCAGGGAGAACTCATTAGAGCGGTTTTTCCCAAGCTTGGCAACTTGAAGAGATCTGGACTTCAAGTCCAGATCTCTTCAAGATGTCATGGTTGGGAAACACTGCATTAGAGGTTTAGAATCTGAGAGAAAATTCATTAGAAACGGGCTCAATATTTGGGGGGGGGGGGGGAATGGGATGTGATTTTACTATTTTGGGGGGCACTTTTGCAAAACTCTATATAAAACTCTATACTGTAGCTCTATATAAAATTCTATATCTCTTCTTCTGTTCTTTCATTGATATATTTTATTCCTATATCTTCTCTTCTTTCTTAGATATATTTTACTATGAGTAATAGTAATAATATAATAATTATAGTATAATTATAACATAATTATAATAGTATAAGTGCACCAGTGCCTACCGTCTCCTGTCTATAATCTCTCCCATATCTCATATATCTTCTCTTCTGTCCCTGTATCTTTTTCTGCTATTCCCTAAGTTATATTTTACTCCTTTATTTTCTCCTCTATTCTCCCTTTAATATATTCTACCTGATTATATCCTCTCTAACTCTCATTGGGTATTATTGGGTATTGGACAAAATAAATAAATAAATAAAGTATATCCTCTATAACCTTCATTATGAATTTTACTATGTGTATACCCACTAAAACCATAATTGTGTATTGGACAAAATCAATCAATAAAAATAAATAAATAAATGCCTTTAAAATGCATCTTCACACGCCCATGGGGTAGTATTGAACTCAAGACTTCTGAACTCTCCCTCCTCTCCTCGTAATTGCACTGTAAAAATAATTTGGGAGAATCGCTTCTTGTAAAATGGATCGATTGATTCACAAGCGCGAAGCTACGAGTTACAGGCCTGCGAGTGACAGCTATCCACGCGACTACCATTCCTAGAATCCTTCGCGAAAGCAGCCCCATTTCCCCCCCCCCCCCCGTGTTTGCAAGGAAGGCTGGGAATTGTAGTTCCGGCTCACCTAGAGGGCGCTAACCATCGGAAGGCGGTTTTAATTTCGCTAGATGCCTTGAGGTACCGTACCTATCGGCTCCAACAACAATCGTACCAAATTGATGGGAAAGCTGTGGCGGGGATTTACCCAGATAGGGATTAATTAAATGAGACGTTGACTAAAATGCAAAGGGGGGGGGGCACGACAACAACAGCAGCTCCATTCATTATTTCTCTCTGCAGAGAAATCACAAGATCTTAAAACAGAGATATTCAAACTTGACAACTTTAAGACTTGTGGACTTCAACTCCCAGAATTCTCCATGCTGGCAGGAGAATTCTTATTTTTATTTTATTTTATTTTGTCAATATTGGTTCTATACAAAGATATAACAATTTTTATGTAGATGATATTGTTACTAATAATAGAGAAACATTAGGACAGGGATGGTAGTAACTTCTGGTTTCATTTTTATCTCCATTTTCAGGATTTAGATATTTATTTATTTTATTATTATTATTATTGTTATTATTATTATTGTTGTTGTTATTATTATTGTTGTTGTTGTTGTTTTTATTATGATGTCAATACATCACAGCAAATGAGATCACTATCCTGGATTTCGTATTTTATCACCAGTCGGGCGCTTCCCAAGCACCTAGGACTGCGTGATGTAGCGGCGAATTATGTTTGCCAATCCCAGTAAAGCAGACTTTTGCAATTGACAGATGGAGATTTTGTCAATTCCGATGGTTTTCAAATGTCCGCTGAGATCCTTTGGCACTGCGCCCAGCGTGCCAAGTACCACTGGGACCACTTTCACTGGCTTATGCCAGAGTCGTTGCAGCTCGATTTTTAGATCTTCGTATTTCACTAATTTCTCTAGCTGCTTCTCCTCAATTCTGCTGTCTCCTGGGGTTGCGATGTCGATGATCCATACTTTCTTTTTCTCCACGATCACAATGTCTGGTGTGTTATGCTTCAGAATTCAGTCAGTCTGAAGTCGGAAGTCCCACAGTAGTTTTGCTTGCTCATTTTCGACCCCTTTTTTGGGCTTATGATCCCACCAGTTCTTTGCCACTGGTAAATGGTAGTTCTGGCACAAGTTCCAGGGGATCATCTGTGCCACAGCATCATGTCTATGCTTGTAGTCAGTCTGTGCGATCTTTTTGCAGCAGCTGAGTATGTGATCGATTGTTTCATCTGTTTCTTTACAGAGTCTGTACTTTGGATCGCCTGTTGATTTTTCAATTCTGGCTTTGACAGCATTTGTTCTGATGGCCTGTTCTTGTGCCGCCAGTATTAGTCCTTCTGTCTCCTTTTTGAGTGTTCCACTTGTAAACCATGACCAGGTCTTTTCTTTATCCACTTTGCCTTCAATCTTCTCCAAGAACTGTCCATGCAAAGCTTTATTCCGCCAACTGTCCATACGACATTGAGTTACATTTTTTCTGTACTGGTCCTTAGTTTGCTTTACCTTGAGAAGCTTCCTATTGTTGACCTCCATCAACGCTGACTCTTTGCTCCCCTTCACATAGTCAGCTAATGCATGCTTCTCTTCTTCTACTGCCTGCTTCACTTGCAAAAGTCCTCTGCCGCCTATTTTCCTTGGTAAATACAGCCTGTCAACGTCACTGCGGGGGTGTAGTGCATGATGGATCGTCATTAATTTTCTGGTTTTCCTGTCCAGGTTGTCCAGCTCTGCGTGAGTCCAGCTGTGTATCTAATGACAGGTATGGCCCATGTATTTATAGCCTTGATAGTGTTGCCACCATTCAGTTTGCTCTTCAAAATTATAATAATTATTTTAATTATAAAAATAATAATAACAATAATAATAATAATAATAATAATAATAATAATTATTATTATTATTATTATTATTATTATTATTATTATTATTATTATTTAGATGTGTATGCCGCCCTTCTCCAAAAACTCGGGGCGGCTTATTTATGTGTTTGTTTCGTTAGGTACTTATTGGTGGTATACAAAGATATATCTGATTGTATCTGTTGTGTGTCCGTGTATTGTTGTGGTTGAAGCTGAAGTAGTCATTGACAGGAAGGACGTTGTAGCAGATGATTTATGGGCTATGCTTAGGTCGTGTTTACGGCAACACAGTTCTAAGTTTTCTAAGCCTAGGATTTTGAGTCTGGTTGCGTAGGATATTCTCCCATTCTGGGAGTTGAAGTCCACAAGTTTTAAAGTTGCCAAGTTTGAGGACCCTTGCCTTAAACATGTTATCCCATTACATGGAAAGAAAGATAAGCTCAGAGTCACAAGGAAGGTTCAGTTTCATCCCAAAATTTGCTCAAGTACAGAAGCCTTTGTAAACTACATTGTTCTTGATTCTCCTAGTTCCTCTGAATTTTTCTATACTCTATATTGGTGTGTAGAAAAAAAATCCCCCCTGGCTGGGGAATTCTCGGAGTTGAAGTCCATACTGGTTAAAGTGGCTATGGTTGAGAAACCCTGGTTTTAAGTTAAAGAGTGAAGGGAAAGGGAACAAAAATGAAAGTTTGCCAGCTAGCTAAATGCATTTGGTTTCTATCTATCTATCTATCTATCTATCTATCTATCTATCTATCTATCTATCTATCTATCTATCTACCTACCTACATACCTTTCTTTCTTTCTTTCTTTCTTCCCTCCCTCCCTCCCTTCCTTTCTTTCTTCCTGGCAAGAGAAGGTAGAAAAATCAGCTGGTAGCAACATCTGTTTGACTTTTTCTAGCACCAAAACTAGGGAAGGGTTTAGTCTAGTCAACAGACCCCAGAGAATCTAAGGTTATAGCTAGATGGTGACTTTAAAAAAAATGTTTTTGATGAAGACAATGGCACACCTCTTCTGTACTGTTGCCAAAAGAAAACTTGTCTGGATATTGCCATATATTGCAGTTCAATTCTAGGCGATTTTTACAGTGGGAAAAAAATATTTAGTCAGCCACCAGTTGTGCAAGTTCTCCCACTTAAAAAAGATGAGAGAGGCCTGTAATTGACATCATATGTAGACCTCAACTAGGAGAGACAAAATGAGAAAACAAATCCAGAATACAAAACTTTAAGGCTTAAAAGAAAAAAAAGAGGGACTGAGGCAGCGAGGAGGACCAAGCGCTTCCCTCTATTCGTTCTGGGCTGCCAAAGCCATCTTAAGCGCCACCGAAAGGCTCCTCTGGCAGCCCAGAAAAGCCTGAGATGGCCAGGAATAAAGGGGGAATGGCAGGAAACTGTCCGGGCCTTCGTGCCGCTCTCAAATTTCCTGGGAATTTTTTCCAGGCTCGGGTTCTTAAGTAGAAAATAGTTCTTAAGAAGAGGCAAAAAAATCTTGAACACCCGATTCTTATCTAGAAAAGTTCTTAAGGAGAATCATTCTTAACTAGAGGTATCACTGTATTGTCTGCATTTACAATGTTGTATGCTGCAGACAGACAGACAGACAGACAGACAGACAGACAGACAGACAGACAGACAGACAGATAAATGTGATCTTTGAAAGTTATGGAGTTAAAAAATATCTCCATAATTTTAATTTATCAGTAACTCTAAAAGCACATATCACACTTTCATCTCAGTTTTGCTCACCTTTCTTATTTATCCATAAGCCACGTAGTTTGTGATATATTTCATTACCCTGAACCTTGAAAGCGAGACTACAGGAGACTGAAGTTGAAAGCACGACAAATATGTGTAATGTGTGTATGGATGGGATGAGGACAATAAGTGCATTTTATTGACTAATGTCCAGTCTGGATCATTAAAATTGCTTTTGTTGCAGCTAGACTATAGTCCTGTCTAGCTCGTGTTTATATGTCTGCCCCCTTGCCCTGCTTTTGCCAATTCCCATCACTTTCACAATGCAGGGATTGTTGGGCTATTCATCCACTATGACATTTACTGAAATATTGATTTCTTACTAAAGCTCCGGCATGATATACATTTTATGCACTGTCCAGGTTTTGATTTGTTTATCTACAAGTCCGCAGTAAAGTGATGAAACAGATCAAGTACCTGAAATTGTTTAGTGGGAATGGGGAAAGGCTGCCTCTTTAAAAGCCTGGATTAACGGGAGCTGACACTCTTTGCCGGAAGACAATTTTTTAAAATCCTTTTCTTCAAAATGCCATCAGACTCTCTCAATATCCATTTGGGCGTCTGGGTCAGGTCCCTGAAAAATATATTGTATGCACCAAACATAAGCTATGAAAGAGTCCCTTTCTGAAATCACACCCTTTTCCCGTGCAAAGCTTATTTGTGTTGTTTTAACCTAGAGGTCAGAGGTTTTTAACCCTCGGGGGACTAGGGTTCGCTGGTGATTCGCAACCATAATCTCCTGGCATAGACAAAAAGAAAATAAACAAAATAAAATGTCCCAATAACCCAAATGTCCTAGATCACCAAATTTTGAAAGAGTTTGGCAATCTTGGCCAAAAATATCACAAGACTTCAGGCAGAAACATTAATGTGGAGGCAATTTTTCTTTTAAAACAAATTCTATTGGTTTTTTTAAAAAAAAATTGGATACTAGTGATCAGTGTTCCCTCTAATTTTTTTTGGGGGGGGCGGAAAAGTATAGTGTCTGAGTGGCAGTCCCTTCGGGACTGGGCAGCACAGAAATAATAAATAAATAAATAAACAAACAAATAAATAAAAAACCCACCCTGTTTTGTCTCAGAGAATTTCAAAATAAAATACTGTACTGTGTGTCTATAACAGTGAGCTCATAATAGGGCAACTCTATCAATATCAAAATGCCACTTAAATAGTTGAGCTAGTTTCAAACTAGATTTTGATTTTCTTTCTCTCTTCCTTACTCCCATTCTTTTTCTTTCTCTTTTCCTTCCTCTCTTTTTTCTATCTGTTTCTCTCTCTTCACCTCTCTCTCCTTCCCTCTCACTCTTTCCCTCTTGGCTTCTAGGCAGGTTTGGAAAACTCTGAGTTGATTATGATTTTTAAGTGAGCGATTGCTTACTGCTCAGCTTAGAGGGAACTATGCTACTGATGGAATCATGTGAGTTCAAACACATTATGGTAGTTAAATGGTTAATGTTTGCACCTACTCAGTAATTACCTTCCTACAATCCTAAAACCAACTACCTGTGAAAAAGACGAGAATGAAGTCCAATTCCATATTGTTGCTATGAATCATCAGAAGGAATCTGACTTGAAGAACATTAACACTAATCTTGAAGAAATTATATACTGATTAATTAACTACAATAACAATTTTATTGGATATTTGATTGATGTAGTGCTATTAACTATTAGTGCTATTAACTATTCACAAATTGATTAAATAATTTGTTATCTATATACTAATTATTAAAAATCGTGTTGGCTATTTGATTGGTTAAGCACTGTTAACTTCACACATTGATTAAATAATTTAATATAATGTGTTGGATTTCGTATTTCATCACCAGTCGGGTGCTTCCCAAGCACCTAGGACTGCGTGATGTAGCGGCGAATTATGTTTGCCGATCCCAGTAAAGCAGCCTTTTGCAATTGACAGATGGAGATTTTGTCAATTCCGATGGTTTTCAAATGTCCGCTGAGATCCTTTGGTACTGCGCCCAGCGTGCCAAGTACCACTGGGACCACTTTCACTGGCTTATGCCAGAGTCGTTGCAGCTCGATTTTGTTGTTGTTGTTGTTGTTATTATTATTATCATTATTATTTAGATTTGTATGCTGCCCCTCTCCGCAGACTCTACATTAATTATTGTTTAACTGATTTTGTTAGATATTGACTGATTACTGATATTAATCAGTTTGTCAGACACTATTTAATTACTGACCATATCCCCCTCCAAAAAACCCTAAAAAAACTCCACAATCAAGCACCCACAAAAGACACCTCTACCAATGACGACATGTGCTATAAATATAATAAAATTGTCAAACAGGATGATGAATTCAAAAAATGCAGCATTATGCTCCACAATACCTGCCTACAAATAAACGAACAGATAGCCTCTTTTCTAACAACAGCTACCACATTTCCTCATTTCTGTCACCATGTCACAATTCTGTAGAGTAGTTTGCAAGGATCAATCCATCAAATGTACATTCATCCACTATAAACTCTATTAACAGAAATGATACCAATCCCAGAAAATGTCACTCATGGCCTGATCTATCCATTCTACAATGAATCTGCTCCTGTGAACTCCAAGAAGATCTTAAAAGACTTCAAGACCAAAGATATACTGACCTATACATTGACTACTGCACTAACCCCATCAAAACTAAGTCCCGCAATCCAACACCCAACTCCCCATCACCCAAAACTAGTTATGCATGCCCCTTATTTCCTCAATATCAACCACTGCTGATTTTAAATGCAAACTAATTAATGCAAGAAGAATCATAAACAAAATACCAGAACTCTTCCTGGTACAAAAAAATGCTAAATTCAACATTATATTTGTTTGCAAAACATAGCTGAATGCTTCATTCCCCAACTCCATTATTACAGTAAGAGACTATCATGTTTACCAGTCTGATTGTGAAACCCATAGAAGAGGTAGAGTTGCTAGTCACTAAACCTTAAAAATATCCAAGTTAGACATGAACTCGATCTTCCAGAAACCCTCATCTGCAAACTGACCTTAAATGCCACACTTTGCTCCCTACTATGCGACAGAGCCCCTGATTACAACATCACACATGTGAACAAGCTAACCTCACTACTAATGTGGGCAGCCTCTTACCCACATCTTCTCATTTTTCTTGGAGATCTCAACCTACCTCATATTAATTGGACCCTACATGAATGTTCAACTGAATCCATACACTCAACCCTTTACAATGCTATTACTAATCTAGGGCTTGAACAGTAACAAACAATGCTAGACTCAGCAATTGTCTTGATCTCATATTCTGCAACAGTTTACATTCAATTTATGGACTACAAACAATAGAGCCCTTTTCCAGCAGTGACCATAGCATGATTGATTTTTGTCTCAATATAAAGCCTTACAAAAATGACCACAATAAAAGTACAACCAATTGCAACTTTTTAAAAAACCAACTATCATAGAAGCTGACCTCTCATCTCTTGATTGGCAAACATTATTCTCTGACTGTAATAATGCTGAAGACTACTACAATAGCTTTGAAGTGCAAAGAGTCGTTAAATTATATGATCCACTAATTATCACCAAAACCAAGAAAAACAAATTACCCATAAAAATAAGGACTCAATATAAACTGCTCGAAACCCGACTGCAGAAAATACAACTTCAGCAACAGAGTGATCAATGCCTGGAATGCACTAGCTGACTCTGTGGTTTCTTCCCCAGACCCCAAAAACTTTAACCTTAGACTGTCTACAGTTGACCTCACACCATTCCTAAAGGGTTTGTAAGGGGTGTGCATAAGTGCACCGTTGTGCCTACCGTCCCTGTCCTAGTGTCCTAGTGTCCAAATTTACCTATACCTACTTTGCTTTTGCTTATGATTATGTTTATACTATTACCTTGTACATGTTTACACAAATAAATAAATAAATATCATTTTTTGAACAGAATAATATTTTTCTTTTGGATAATGTTGCTCAATTAAGCAACAATCCCATGCATATTTACATGTAAGTAAGTCCTTTTGAGGCCCAAGTAAACATCCAAAAGACTTCACTGCAAGGTTATAAATGAGAAAACATTTTGGCAAAAGCAAGATTGGGTTTTAGTGACACAAAACAGATCTTGAAACCATACAAATGGCTTCACTCACTTCAGGGAGATTTCTCAAAATGGTCATGGTCGCTTAAGCACGTCTGATCGCTGTCCAATTCCCTTAGGCTTCTCTAAGTTTGAGAGGCCCTGGAATTAGAATATTACTGTTTTATGTACTTGATCTCTTGTACTGTGACTTTCAGAGGTTAATTTTATTGCAGTGAGGCATAAGCCTCCATTTATAAAAGACATGGATGATTAACTGCTGTTGCAAATTGAACAGTGCATCCCCTTGCAAGTATGCACAACTCTTTCATTGGATTCTTACGGAGGCTGCAAATGTTAAATGCCTGACATAAAATACATCACTTTCATAGGGATTACAGAAGATGGGCATGGATTAGCCTTCTTGCAAGAGTTGCCACCTGTTCTGCCGGACTCTCTGGTAGGAGCCTCCCAAAAATTCAAAGGTACAAATTTCAGACACACACACGTTTGAAAATTCAAAACAATGTTCTTTATCACAAAATTCAAAATAAACTAAGCACTCTTTTTGTATTGCAAAGAGCACTCATCCCAAAACAACCTGGTAGTTTGTACAAGTCCCTTATCAGTTCATAAGTACTTAGCTTGCAGCTGTGAAGAAAGTCACAGCCCTTCTTCTTCCACGAAGTGAAACACACTTTGCTCTGCTTTGGTTTCAAAGTGGTGAAAAGTCAACAAACAAAGGCTGGAGTCAGCAAGACATTCATGAAACACAATGATCAGATAATTCTCCACAAGGGCCAAACCTACATGCTGCTATTTATAGCAGCAGCACTAATTACAGCAGCCCCACCCAACCACAGGTGGCCTCATTTACTTTTGTAACAATCCTTTAGTTGTTGCTTCCTATGCATCACTCTACGCATGCGTGGATGTGTCATTAATTCTTTTTCAGAATCCAGAGATGATACAGGTGATTGATCTCCTCCTGGGCTGTCTGCCAAACTCTCCTCCTCCCTGTCACTCAGGCCTCCTTGGTCAGAGGAGACTTTGTCGGCAGATTCCACTGGGAGCAAAACAGGCCTGCAGCATGTGGATGTCTCCCCCACATCCACCTGCACATTCCTTGGGGCAGGAGCTGGGGCAGAGCTAACCACAACACCACCTGACCAAGTCTTTAAAAAAGATGGGAGGAAAGAGAAAAATAACACATTCCTTGAAAAGTAGCTTCAGTCTCCCAAATCAGCAATAAAAAGTTTTTCAAGGCTGCGAAGCATAAAGGAAACATCTCCATTTGCCAATGATTGAGTGTCTATGGGCTGCTAAAAGAAGAGCCAACCATACACATAGAGAATCGGAAAAAGTAAGAAATAGCATTTATACTGAAAAACAAATGTCTAGTTTTCAATTTAAGCATGTTTGAATTTGACTATTATCATTCAAAAACACTGGTTCGGGTTTTAGTATTGTGTGAGAGCAGATATTGTTACCTGTTTAACAAATTATGATTAAGAAGGATATAGTGCAGCGATGGTGAATCTATGGCACCTGTGCCACAGGTGACACACGGAGCCATATCTACTGGCACGCGAGCTGTTGCCCTAGTTCAGCTTCAACATGCATGTGTCGCCAGCGAGGTGATTTTTGGCTAACACAGGCTCCAGGAGAGTGTTTTTGGCATCCAGAGAGCCTCTGGAGGATGGGGGAGAGCATTTTTACCCTGCCCCAGCTCCAAGGAAGCCTTTGGAGTTTGGGAAGGGCAAAACACGAGCCTACTGAGCCATTTCCAGCCTCCAGTGGGCCTCCAGGAGGTAAGGGAAGCTGTTTTTGCCCTCCCCAGACATTAAATTATGGGTGTCGGTACTCGCACATGTGCGATAGTGCACACCCACACTCTTTCGGCACTCGAGAAAAAAAAGGTTCGCCATCATTGGTATAGTGTAACATTTTTAGCTACGTTATCAGTTTATACTATATTGAAAGGATCCACGTTTATAGGATTTCAGGGAAAAACAGTTAAACTTAAAAGTTAGACAAAATCTTCATGTCAATCAATGTAGCTGATGTTCCAGATATTAAGTTCTCCAGCATTTTTCCTCTGACTTGCTGTTTTAAAAAAAGGGGTGGCTGAAGTAGTATGGAATGGGGGGGAAAGCATACAATTTCAAACTTAGGCAAACGGCTGGAAGCTGACCAAGGAGAGATTCAATCTGGAAATAAGGAAGAACTTCCTGACGGTCAGAACGATCAACCAGTGGAACAACCTACCAGCGGACGTTGTGAACTTCAATACTCTGGACATTTTTAAGAGGAAATTGGACTGTCATCTGGCTAGGATGCTATAGGGTTCCTGCTTAGGCAGGGGGTTGGACTTGACCCGCATGGTCCCTTCCAACTCTAACAATAAATAAAAAAATAAAAAAAATAACCAATTATCTCCAGGAAGAATGTTGCTAATTGAAATGAAGTGCTTGGAAGGAGTATCTTTGAAACAATATTTTAAAATGGTGTGCTTTGTGATGGGTTTAGGAAAGTCCTACGCTGAAAAGCTTTTTTGGGGGTGGCCTATAAAGGGACAGGGAACTCTGGCCTTAATAAAAACAATTTCTCTCATAAATTCAACTTCACTTTTATTTAATAGGATGATCTGCGTGCTTCCTGTAAAATGTGTGCAGATATATTCAGTAAGTACTCACAGAGCATGTATTGATTTGAACTAAAGAAGCATAACCTCAAACTGTTGTATTTTAAATGTTAGGACAATGTTGCATTCATATTGTATCCAGATGCCTTCTAAAAAAACTACAACAGCATTTAGATAAAAGCAATAAGCTGCCTTGAAAATGTTTTCCATTGAAAAAGACATTTCTTTTTTCCTTTCTTTTCCTTTCCTTTCCTCTCCATTCCATTCCTCTCCTCTCCCTTGCCTTTCTTTCTTTCTTTCCTTCCTTCATTCTTTCCCTCTTTCTTTACTTTTTTCTCTCTTTTTCTTTCCTCCTTCCCTCCTCTATTTCCAATTTATGGTCATGTTTTGTTTGTGCTAATTTCCTTTTTACAAATAGTAATGGATATATTGTTGGGGGCTGCAAATAAATACATTTTGCATAGAGCATTTGATAATGCATTATGAATTGAAATATATACTTGTAAATCTCAAAAGGTCAAATTTGTATCACGGATTTTGGCAGGTTTACAGTATTTTGCTCCTTAATTTTTTGTAATTTTTAGAAGTGTGCAAATAGGCATTATTTAGTTTTTTACATAGAGGATTTAAAATGGATGATATTCTATAACACTTATTTATTATATTAATCAAAGATGTAGGCTTGTTCCATCACTGGCTTGTACCTGAAAATGTTTTGTCTGGAATACCAAGGTTAAAAAATAGGACTTGTGCAAGTGTGATGCAGATGATAAATAGACCTTACTACTTTTATCATTTCACAGGTGCAATTGCTTCTCTTTTTATGGTTAACATTCTTCTTCTTTTGAAAACTCAACTAAACTGTCTCGCCATTTCATCAGACAAAACGTAACTGATTTGAATCAAGAGTGAGAATTCATCCATTCAGTACTTTTCATCAACTCCAGAGTCTGATTTTATCCCATGCTCTTCTGGGTGATAAAATAGAGCAGGTTTTCATCTGTTTAAAAAAGTAAAGAAAGTTATTTTCCCAGAAATAAAAGCAGCTGAAGCAATAGCAAGTAAAAAAATACAGGATAAATAAAAATACAGACCAAGGTGCTGTGACCTCAGTGTTTTCATGTGAAAAGGAGACATCTCTAGTCTTTTGACCTGTATTTTTAACATTGTTTTGGCATGCTTTGATATTACCATTGCTTAACAGATGGTGTAATAATTACTTTCTGAAGAACTAATCTACTATAATAACCACATCTGGAACTAATGTGTAATTCCCTAAACTAATAGATCATTCAGTTTTAAATAGGCATTTGGTCTAGAAGATGCCCCAAACTACAAATAATCTAAATCTTTATGGCTATTTTGATTTAGATGGTAGCAATGTTGCAACACCTTGATGTTTTGTCTCCCTTGTTACAATGCATACAAAGGAAGAGCAACAAAAGAGGAGGTAACTGAGTTTCGCTTCTTCTCTTTTTCTGGACTGCAAATAAATAGCCAGTGCAAATATTGATGACCAACTGAATCAAAATAGTGGTTAGTGATGGGAATTACCAAGGACATATTCCCCAAGTTTAAAGTCTTATTCATTATTTATTTTATTTCATTTCATTTCAATTCAATTCAATTCAATTCAATTCAATTTTTATTTTATTTATTTTATTTTATTTTATTTTATTTTATTTTATTTTATTTTTTATTTTATTTTATTTTATTTTATTTTATTTTATTTTTTATTTTATTGTATTCCATTTTTATGCCATTCTTCTCCTTAGACTCCTAAGATGGCTTACAACATATTAGAAATAGCACTTTTTAACAGAGCCAGCATATTGCCCCCACAATCTGGGTTCTCATTTTAGCCACCTCGGAAGGATGGAAGGCTGAGTCAACCTTGAGCAGGTGATAAGATTTGAACCGCTGACTTATAGATCTACAGTCAGCTTCAGTGGCCTGCAGTACAGCACTCTTCCTGATGCACCATCCCAGCTCCTCTATTTATGTGCCATTATATAGCAGATTCTTGGGAGTGAGATTAAGGTATCTGATCAGAGGTGGGTTTCTCCTGGTTCGGACCAGTTCTCTAGAACTGGTAGTAATTTGGCGGCCCCGAGCTGGTTCTCCAGGCGGCAACATAGGTGCCACTATAGGCGGCACATTCTCTGGGTGGCACAGTGCACATATGCAGAGTATTTAAAAAGAATTTCTGCACATGCATAGAAGCAAATGGTGCCTATGGTACCGCCATCTTGTTTTTTGCTTCTGTGCATGGGCAGAAGCTCTTTTTAAATGCTGCACATACATGCATGCCCTTACGGTACACTGAGTGAACCAGCAGAAGGCGAAACTAGAACCTACTCCTGGTTCTGATTGATGATTAAAAGAACAGGATGAATCCAGACGATTTTTAATATTGTAAGTATACAACATTAAAAATCTTTTAAAAATATGTAAGTATAACAACCTCAGTTTATTTGGTTGATGGACTATTGCTTGTGAACTGCCCAAGATTATGCTGCTTAAGATGAGCAGCTATGTAAATGAAGGAATGAATGAACAAATTATTTCTTATCACATCCAATGATTCAATATAATTATTTTATGGTGTTTAAAAAGTGGGGTTTTTTTTAAAAAAAAAATTAAAATAGGTGTAAAGCACCCAGAGTCATTCTGGAATCAGGTGGCAAGTAAATCTAGATGACCATAATGGTAAACATGAAAGTAAAAGAAATTTGGGGAGAAAAATCGTGCAGAATGCTGCTGCGAGAGCTATCGTGGGATTACCTAGATTCGCCCACATCTCTCCAGCACTCCGTGGCCTGCACTGGCTGCCGATTAGTTTCCCGTCACAATTCAAAGTGTTGGTAATGACCTATAAAGCCCTACATGGCATTGGACCAGAATACCTCCAGAACAGTCTTTTGCTGCATGAATCCCAGCGGCTGATAAGGTCCTACAGAGTTGGCCTTTTCCGGGTCCTGTCGACAAAAACAATATCGTCTGGTGGGCCCCAGGGGAAGAGCCTTCTCTGTGGTGGCCCCGGCCCTCTGGAATCAACTTCCCCCAGATATTAGAACTGCCCCCACCCTCCTTGTCTTTCGTAAATTGCTTAAGACACACCTATATCGCCAGGCATGGGGGAGTTGAGATACCTCCCCCAGGCCTATATAGTTTATGTATGGTATGTTTGTGTTGTATGGTTTTAATGATGGGTTTTAGATGTGTTTTTTAAATATTAGATTTGTTATATTGTACTATTGTTATTGTGAGCCGCCCCGAGTCTGCGGAGAGGGGTGGCATACAAATCTAATAAATTATTATTTCAAAATACAACACAGGCATCTTTGGAATTCTGATATGTGGAATAATTTAATTTATTATATATTATATAAATAAATATATGTTGTCAATATATGGGTGTTGTATATTTTGTAATTCTTACAAAAATGTTTTGTGGTCTATCTACTTTTTGCAGTGAAAATTGTATTTTCTTTTCCTGGATGTAATAGCAGCCATCTCCACTTGAGGGCACCAGTTGACATCCTCTTACCAGATATAATGGCATCAACTAGCTCCTGAAATAAACATATCTCTCAGCGACCATTTTCCTCTATGTACCAAGGCACTACCTTGTCACTCATCAGATACTGACTTGTAAACAAAGTAATGTACAGGGCAATTCAGCATAAGTCTGGTAAGACCTACAAGCTTCATTCTCAGTTGATACAAAGTTAGAATAGAATAGAATAGAATTTTATTGGCCAAGTGTGATTGGACACCCAAGGAATTTGTCTTGGTGCATATGCTCTCACCGTACATAAAATAAAATATACATTTGTCAAGAATCATGTGGTACGACACTTAATGACTATCATAGGGGTCAAATAAGCAATGAAGAAGCAATATTAATAAAAATCTTAGGATATAAGCAACAAACTGCAGTCATACAGTCAACATGGGAGGAAACGGGTGAAAGGAATGATGAGAAAAACTAGTAGAATAGAAGTGCAGATTTAGTAGAAAGTCTGACAGTGTTGAGGGAATTATTTGTTTAGTAGAGTGATGGCGTTCGGAAAAAAACTGTTCTTGTGTCTAGTTTATTTATTATTTATTATTTTATTACTTAGATTTGTATGCCGCCCCTCTCCGAAGACTCGGGGCGGCTCACAACATGTAGAAACAAATCATAAGCAATCAGACAAATTTAAAATATTTAAATATTTAAAAACCCCATATGCTAACAGACACACACACAGACATACCATGCATAAATTAAACGTGCCCAGGGGGAGATGTTTCAGTTCCCCCATGCCTGACGGCAAAGGTGGGTTTTAAGGAGTTTACGGAAGGCAGTTGTCTTGGTGTGCAGTGCTCTGTAGCGACGTTTTGAAGGTAAGTTCATGCAACTTTCCAATTTGGCAGTACAGAAAACAATCATAAACCAAAGACAAATATGAGATTTGTATTGTTTTTTTTCTTAATAATAAATTTAGTTTTTGAATGGACTTTGTGAGAAGGTTATAAAAGAGGATGACATGACCCAGAGGCATGGCAACAGCAGGGGTGGGCTTCTAGCCAGAATGCTAAATTGGGCTCACTGCAGTTGCTCATGAGTGCTTGTGGGGCCAGCATGATTTTGCTTCTGCACCTGTGGAGATAGCAAAATCGCGCATGGAGCCGCAGGTGCGCCCATGTTTTGGCATGCGCAGAAGCAAAAACCCCTCACCGAAACGGGCACACAGCTGTGAGCTACGAGCCGAAATTATTATTATTATTATTAATTATTAATTATTATAACGCTAATATATTACCACAGCTGAGTAGTAGTCTGAGGAAGCAAGAATAGAATAGAATGGAATGGAATAGAATAGAAAAGAAAAGAATAGAATAGAATAGAATAGAATAGAATACAGTGTTCCCTCAATTTTCGCGGGGGATGCGTTCTGAGACCGCCCGCAAAAGTCAAATTTCCACGAAGTAGAGATGCTCCCTTTCTTTCCTTCCTCCCTCCATTCTCCATTCCTGGTTTTACTTACCCCCCAGAACCCACAGGGGCAATGGGGTGGCAAGCAGGGGGCTTTGCTGTACTCGCTGCGGCGGTAGTAAGGCTCGGCTTCAATTGGAGCGTACCAATGCTCCAATAATTAAAGGGGTGGGATCGGAAGGCTAAGGTGGAAATGGAGCTTTTATTTAAAGAAGCAGGATGGCTGAGGTGGAGGGGGGGAGGAGGAGAATTAAAACGCATAGTATTGTACATCGAGCAGCCCCAGAAAACCCTTGGTGTGCAAAATAACCACAGAGTATTTTTTTAATTATTTATTTTGAAAAACCGTGGTTTAGGCTATTAGCGAAGTTTGAACCCGCGAAAATCGAGGGAACACTGTAGAATAGAATAGAATTCTTTATTGGCCAAGTGTGATTGGACACACAAGGAATTTGTCTTTGGTGCCTCAGTGTACATAAAAGAAAGGATATATTTGTCAAGAATCATGAGGTACAACACATAATGATTGCCATAGGTAAAAATAAGCAATCAGGAAACAATCAATATAAATTTTAAAGATACAAGCAATAAGTTGTAGTCATAAGTGAGGGAAGATGGGTGATAGGAACTATGAGAATACTAATAGTAATAGTAATGCAGCCTTAATTAATAGTTTGTCAGTGGTGAGGGAATTATTTGTTTAGCAGAGTGATGGCATTTGGGGGAAAAAACTGTTCTTGTGTATAGTTATCTTGGTGTGCAGTGCTCTATAGTGATATTTTGAGGGTAGGAATTGAAACAATTTATGGCCAGGGTGTGAGGGGTCAGTAAATTAATGTTACTAGGCTAGAAAATGAGAATCTGTCAGTTCTAGTCCCTCTTTAGGCATGAAAACCAGAGTGACCAGTCACTTTTCCTCAGCTTAACCCATGTTATGGGGTTGTTATTTTGGGAAAGTGTGTTAGAAATGTCTCCCACCTTGAATTATTTGTTAAAATAAAGACAAGATACAAATAAATACAAATTATACAAATAAATTAATATCTCAGAATCATTTAATAGAGCCATTATCATTAATCAAGGCACAATGGCCATCACAACTGAGAGATACTAGAAGGTGCAGTGGAAGCTTTCCAGCCATATTGTCTCTTAGTTCAGATAATAATGAGCAAGGTTATGTCTTCCCGAATGCCATCACTCTGCTAAACAAATAATTCCCTCAACACTGTCAAACTATTTACTAAGTCTGCACTACTATTAATCTTCTCACCATTCCTATTACCCATCTCCTCTCACTTATGACTGCATGACTGTATTATTATTTATATTGACTGTTTCTTAATGTGATTTGATTGCTTATTTATACCCCATGTCTAACATTATCACCTCGAGGTTCGATTACTGCAACGCTCTCTACATGGGGCTACCTTTGAAAAGTGTTCGGAAACTTCAGATCGTGTAGAACGCAGCCGGGAGAGCCATCGTGGGGCTTCCAAGATTCGCCCACGTTTCTTCAACACTCCGTGGCTTGCATTGGCTGCCGATCAGTTTCCGGTCACAATTCAAAGTGTTGGTCATGACCTTTAAAGACCTACATGGCATTGGACCAGATTACCTCCGGAACCGCCTGCTACCGCACAAATCCCAGCGACCGATAAGGTCCCACAGAGTTGGCCTTCTCCGGGTCCCGTTGACTAAACAATGTCGTTTGGCGGGCCCCAGGTGAAGAGACTTCTCTGTGGCGGCCCCGGCCCTCTGGAATCAACTCCCCCCGGAGATTAGAATTGCCCCCACTCTCCCTGTCTTTCGTAAACTACTCAAGACTCATTTATCCCGCCAGGCATGGGAGAATTGAGATATTCCTTCCCCCTAGGCCATTACAAGTTATGCATGGTATGTTTGTGTGTATGTTTGGTTTTTATAAATAAGGGTTTTTAGCTGTTTTATTATTGGATTGTCACATGCTGTTTTTATCATTGTTGTTAGCCGCCCCGAGTCTACAGAGAGGGGCGGCATACAAATCCAATAAATTATTATTATTATTATTAAGTGTTGCACCTTATGATTCTTGATGAATGTATCTTTTCTTCTATGTACACTGAGAGCATATGCACCATGACAAATTCTTTGAATTGAAGAATAATTCAATGGAACATTTTGTGGTCAATAATGGTTCAGCAAGCCAGGTGGAAATGTTCTTTCCATGCAATATGCCTATTGGCTGTCCTCAGCAGGATAAGCAATACAAATCTCCTTTCCAAGCAAGAACCATTTTGGGGGGGAGAGTTCTTTTTATTGGTTCCAGCTTTTGACTTATTCCCTGGGTTCCAAGTCACAACCCAACATCAATCCTGCTTGGCACACGAACCTTCTGGTTACCAGTCAATGAATGCCTGCAACTCACTTCTAATGCTGGTTAATGAAGAACGAAGGGCCATAATCCCTATCTGGTTGCAAGAATGTTCAACATTTGCAAGGCACGGGAAGAATGGAAATTAATCCTCTGTTTTCACATGGTTTATGTGAACAGAAAGATAATTGGAATATTTATTCATTTTTTATTTTTTTTATTTTGTCCAAAACACAATGAAGGTTACATAGGATACAATCCTAGTAAATATATCAATGAAAGAATAGAAGAGATAGGAATAAAATATATTAATGAAAGAATAGAAAAAGAAGAGATATAAGAATGGAAGAAAAGATATATGAGGTATAGGAGAGACAATAGAAGCTGGGACAGGAGGCACACTTGTGCACTTATGCACGCCCCTTACTGACCTCTTAGGAATCTGGAGAAGTCAACCGTGGATAGTCTAAGGGTAAAATGTTGTGGGTTATATGTAATATTGGTTTTTAAGCCATTTTTTTGCCTGGCTATCTTGTATATAATAACATTAGATGGGAAGTTGAGAAAACACTGGTTGTAAAAATATGTCATTTGGGATCAAATGCTTTCTTTTACAGATTACATTCTAGTTTTTCCCCCCAGAGTCTTCACTCAAAAAGGTGATACAAAAATCTAATTTATGGATATATACTTCATATCTAAGGAAATATTCTTGCTCTTAAAATCTCCAAAGAAAGAGATTGATCATCTTCAACAGATGATAGAAATAATAGGAATAGAAATAATAGAAATATAAATAATATAAATGGAATGGAACGGAATGGAATAGAGTAGAGTAGAATAGAATAGAATAGAATCCATGGAGAGGGGCGGCATACAATTCCAATAAATGAATACATAATAAATAAAATAGAATTATTTATTGGCCAAGTGTGATTGGACGCACAAGGAATTTGTCTTTAGTGCATAATCTCTCAGTGTACATAAAAAGACAAGATACCTTCATCAAGAATCATATTTGTACCCTAGGCAACTTGAGAAAATATTTTACTGAAAGAGTAGTAGATCCTTGGAACAAACTTCCAGCAGACGTGGTTGGTAAATCCACAGTAACTGAATTTAAACATGTCTGGGATAAACATATATCCATTGTAAGATAAAATACAGGAAATAGTATAAGGGCAGACTAGATGGACCATGAGGTCTTTTTCTGCCGTCAGTCTTCTATGTTTCTATGACAATGATTGATTACAAATAATCAATCAAATCCTACTGGGAAACAATCAATATAAATCATAAAGCAACAAAATGGACAGGCAGATTGAGATGGCGCAGTCAGATCAATCACTGCTCTGTTTTTTAGCTCTGTAAATGATCTAAGTTTAGTACGTGATAAATCCTGTTGGATGTATTTTCCATAATCTCTCCAGTGAGCATTAATTCTGAAAATCATCCTTCACCATCTAGTGTTGGTGTCAGACTACTTGTATGATTTCCCAGATAAACTAACATAGCGTTCACCGTGATGAAAATGTTAAGTAAAACCATAAGAAATACTACTATTTCCATGTCTTTAAAAATTGTTTGATGACAGAAATTATTAAAAATGATGTTAATTCTAAAACAATAATGAAATGGATATTGGGAGGTACAGAAAATTCGTCAAAAGTTATAAAATAAGTTTTTCTTCAATACCCAAGTTACGATGTATCAAATGCATTTTTAAAAACACAAAAAATGATATGCTGTTTTGTTTTGTTTTTTTAAATATCCAGTGTAGACAGTTTTACTCATGGAAGAAGAAGAAACCGTATTTTGCACCGTTCCCATTGAAAGATTAAGTTACCGCTAACCTCAGTGTGGAAACCTTAGAAGAAGTAGGATGTTCAGGTATTTCTATGAAATTCAGACCTTAGTGATTGCCTTGTAGAGTGAAATTACGTAAAAAGACCAGATGATCTGTTGTATTCATTACTGCTCTGTCGTGAAAGCAACTCTTTGCAAAATGTCTAAAAGAAAGCCTAGTATTAAAACAGATCCATACATAGTTCATGTATTTTGGCCACATTCTACTATTTTGTCTCTTGTGTGTACAGTGCCAGCTACTTGTTTGTTCTGTTCAATGTACAGAGGTACCTCTACTTAAGAATGCCTCTACTTAAGAACTTTTCTAGATAAGAACTAGGTGTTCAAGATTTTTTTGCCTCTTCTTAAGAATTTTCTACTTAAGAACCCGAGCCTGGAAAATTTGAGAGCGGCACAAAGGTCCGGCCAGTTTCCTGCCATTCCCCCTTTAATCCCAGCCATCTCGGGCTTTTCTGGGCTGCCAAAGGAGGCTTTTGATGGCCCTTAAGGAGGCTTTGGCAGTCTAAAGTGAATGAAGCATTTTCCTTTCTCAGGGCACTTGGAAAGGGAATAAACCTCTGCCAGCGCCCAGAGAAAAGAAATGCTCCCTTCGCTCTGGGCAACGACCCTCCTCCTCCTCTTCTTCCTCTTCCTCCTCCCACCCAAATTCCGAGCTTTTATTTCTTTCCTAATGGGTTCGCACACATTATTTGCTTTTACATTGATTCCTATGGGAAAATTTGCTTCTACTTACAAACTTTTCTACTTAAGAAAAGTAGGTCACAGGACGAATTAAGTTCTTAAGTAGAGGTACCACTGTATGTGGTTTCTGCCTGTATCTTACACCCTGCACAATGTATTGGACTGTCTGTGATGTCTTTCTGAATACTGTTCACCTTCTCTAATGTGGTTGACCCCTGCTTCTGTGGATCTGGTGATTTAGATCCTGTTCTTCTGCTGCTACCATCTGATCAGTACCACAATAACGTGTTTTAGCTCCACTATTATGATTTCTCCATTGTGTGGCAACTCAGCTGTCAATGGGTACATCCCATGCAAGGTCTTGCCACAGCATTTCCTTTTCTTCAACTTCTCCCCATGCCTGTTGCTGGTTCAAGCATTCTCTCAGCAGTTATTTATTTATTTATTTAATTTATTTAGTCCAATACATAATACACATTGAAGAGAATAGATATGTAGTAATATAACAAAAGAAACGAATAGAAGAAAAGATATAAAAGTATAGGTGAACAAATTTGAAAGGAGGAGCTTACCTCACCCCCTGGAGGCCCTCTGGAGGCTGGAAATGGCCTGTTTCCCAACTTCTAGTGGGCCCAGTAGGCTCCTGTTTCACCTTTCCCAGGCTGCAAAGGCTTCCCTGGAGCCAGGGAAGGATAAAATGCCCCCCCCATCCCCCAAAGGCTCTCTGGAAGCCAAAAACACCCTCCCAGAGCCTCTGTATGAGCCAAAAATCAGCTGGCTGGCACACAAATGCACACTGGAGCTAAGCTAGGGCAATGGCTCGCATGCCAGCAGATATGGCTCCGCATGTCACCTGTGGCATCTGTGCCATAGGTTCGCCATCTCTTGTCTATGGCATTATTTATTTATTTATTTTTATTTATTTATTGGATTTGTCTCCGTAGACTCGGGGCAGCTATTATTAGATGCATAAGACTAACAACAACAGCAATAACACTTGTAAATTGACACTTATATAATTCCAAGCATTCTGGTATTGTTATGTTTGGACACATACTGTATATATGCAAGCATTTCCAAGCTGCAAACTCAAAAATGTGATGCCGCTGTTGGGTTGAATTCTTGGTTTCTCTAGTGGAAATTTCTCAAAGAGAAGATTGATTTGAAGGAATGAGGGATCAATTTAGATTCCACAATGACATATAACTAAGTTAGTCTTTTCAAATTCTAAGCCTGGATATTCTTGACCAAAAACGCCTTCAAGGAAATCAACTCAGACTCCAGATTTTGCAAATCCGAGACTCATAAAATCTCCCAGACACATCAATCTGACTTGCCTTTAAATTAGAAAATAGGAAATCAGTCTATTACTTGTGGAAATGTGCTAGTGGATATAAATGATACTTCTTTGCAGTATTTACTGTGAGCGTTATAATGTTGTACTGTGACAGTAAGTGAAGGGGCATAGCTCAATTGCAGAACACAATGTTTTGATGCCGAAAGTCACTGTCCAATTCCTATAATCTCATGGGAAGATGAAAGGTTTAGAGAAGTTACTAGTTACTAGAATAGCCAATACTTAAGGAGATGGATGGATGGCCTTTCCTGGTATTAGTTTCCTATGTTCTCTTTAAAACAAAATTGTTGTGTGAGACAGCAGTAAATTTGGGCTCCCTGGAAAATTTATACCCTTATCAGGATTTGGTTTATTAGGCAGAAGGTTCAAGGACTGAGCAAGATTAATCTCTTTATTGCAGGCAAGAATAAAGGCAGGTATACATTGTAGTACATAGTGAGTCTGGGCTCAAGGGTTAAATTATAGGAGGAGGGTTTCTTCTTCTTATCTTTATGGGTCAAGGGATTTTTGACCATCTTTTTGATGGTTTTGGAAGGGGCCTGCTCTATGTTGACATATTGCTTCTTTCTATCATGAAAACTGTTCATTGTTGCACTGCTAGATTAGTTCTGATCCATGGGGAAAGAAAATGGGTTTGAAAGTATATTCCTGGACTTCTGGTGGTGACATCATGCTATAGTTCCCTCTGGAACCAACTTCCCCCAGAGATTAGAATGGCCCCCACCCTCCTTGTCTTTCGCAAATTACTTAAGACCCACCTTTGTCGCCAGGCATGGGGGAGTTAAGTTATCCTTTCCCCCTAGGCTATTACAAGTTATGCATGGTATGTTTGTGTGTATGTTTGGTTTTTTATAATAAGGGTTTTTTAGTTGTTTTTATTAATTGGATTGTTCATGTTGTTTTACCACTGTTGTTAGCCACCCCGAGTCTGCGGAGAGGGGCGACATACAAATCCAATTAATAATAATAATAATAATAATAATAATAATGCTAAATAAAAACTAAAAAGCTAAAATTAAAGCTGATTGATAGATGTGCAGGTCAGCGGTTCAGATCTCATCACCGGCTCAAGGTTGACTCAGCCTCCCATCCTTCCGAGGTGGGTAAAAGGAGGACCCGGATTGTGGGGGCAATAAGCTGGCTCTGTTAAAATGTGCTATTGCTAACATGTTGTAAGCCATTCTGAGTCTAAGGAGAAAGGGGGCATAAAAATAGAATGAATGAATGAGTGAGTGGGTGGGTGGGTGGGTGGGTGGGTGGGTGGGTGGGTGGGTAGATAGATAGATAGATAGATAGATAGATAGATAGATAGATAGATAGATAGATAGATAGATGATAGATAGATAGATAGATAGTGGCTGGAACAGACAGGGTTATGCTTGTGTCATGCATTTTTTGTCACATTTTGGAAGCCTTTTGGGGCAGATTGCATCCTGGAGGGAACAAGGGAAAAGAGGGGTAACCTCAGTGGTTTTGAGAGAAGTGCAGCTCCCATGGGACCTGCAGAACTCTCCTAAACAGCACGAAGAAACTGGGCCTGCATGGCTGTTCTGGAGGCATGAGGTCCCGAACTTTCAGCTATAGAAGAGAAAAGTGTCAAGCAGCTTGAGAAATCAGAGAGAAAAGAATAACAAGAGACAGATAGAAACAACTCTCTGAGATTGTGGACTGATTAGCAGTAAAGTGAGTCTCCAGGACCCAAGGTGACTGGGCAATTCTGAGGAAGAAGGAGAATGAAGCTGGGAAGAATTCTGTGATAGTGGATCGATAGGAGAGGTTTCTTTCTGAGTGGTGGCAAAAAGAAAGAAAGAGATTTGGTGTTTGCGAGGAGGAATTTTGCAAAGAGGACTTACGGTAATGGGGCAATTCTGTAAGGTGGCAACATCTTGGAGAAGAAGGAAAAAAACCTTTACACCCAGGAGAAGTAGAAAGACATGGAGATTATGGGGTTGAAACCCAATAATGGAAGACAGCAGTCCTCCAAGAAGGTTCAGCTAACAAACAGAATATGTAACCAGGAACTGATATTGTCAAATGAACTATGATATGATGTTCACTCTTGACATTATTTAGAATCAGTTTTGTAGTCCAACAGAAAAATAGCATCATCATCATCAGCTATCACTACTGTCTTTGATCATGTCCACAAGGATCTGAGATATTGAGCCTGAAATCATTTTCACAATCATTTCTCTTTGCATGGGTAGAAATATATTGATAAAATTGTGGTGAAGACCCCAAAGGATTCAATATTTAATAATCCATATAATAATAGCATCCAGGATTTTCTAGGTACAATATTGGGGAAATAATACAACACCATCAAAAAACATAGTTATAGATAAAATTTATAGATGTGCAGAAATAGCTAGGCTGATGATGTGGATCAAGGAACTAAACAACTCAGAATATTAGAAAACTTGGAATAAATGGTGTAATTGGATGGAAAATAAAATAAAAGCAAAGTGATATAATGTGAAAGAACATATGAAAATTGGAAACATGTAAATATAAACAATACATGTAAATATATTGTAAATATAAACAACAATAATAGATTATAGAATTGATATAATATAAGAGATCAGTATTGATCTGTGTAAAATCATTGTGATGGTTTTAAAATGAAAAAAAGAAAGAAAGAATAAAGCATAAAAAATATTGTGATCAAGACAATAGCTTTATTCAAAAGAACAAAACAAAGTATCTTATTTGCATAGCTCACATATAGGCAATGACTTCTTCTGAATCACTTATAGTTCCTGTTATTTGTGGGCAGCCCAAGGAGCGTTGTTTATTTTTCTATGTCAACCATTACCAACAAGTAAATGAAAATCTTGCCTACATATGGACTGCTTAAGCTGGGCAATATTAAAGCTTCTTTCCCCATAAAATCAACAAGAACCTATAATTTCACTTCTTTAAGTGATAATGAAAAGAAAATGGTTGTGTGTTTATAGATTTGTTCAACCGGATTTGCAGCCCGTTTTGATTGCCTGCTCTTGTACTAGATGTACAAAAGGCAGTCATAAAAGCTGTTTTTGTTTCTGATAAGTAGTAGTAATAGTAGTCATAGTAAACAAACAACAATTATAACTATCAGGCTTTCCAGTAGTATTACAAGATTGGCATAAGGTACAAGCAAAGGAGCTCCTTGCATTTAGAGATAATTCTCCCCAATGCCAGGATCAATTTATCCTTGATAAAGCAACTCATTTTATTCCAACCTGCCAGAGGTTATTAACTTGGTTGCATTTTTTTTCAAGGCATCGTTTGTTTTTCAGATGAAATGCTTTTTAACCTTGTAATGGAATGACTTGTGTCCCAAATGGGGTTGTTGTGAATAAATGTTCCCAGAATTTCAACACAGTTCATGAGAATGACGTCTTTACTGGCTGTTTGTTTTCCTCTTCCCACCTCAAATACCTTGTTTAGAAGCACTTTGCAGAGAGAGCAGCAATCAATTTGTTAGTCTTCCTCTTAACAGAACAAGCCAGACAAACAAGCACTATATTTCAATGTCCCATTAGATATTTTTTGTTCCTTCCTTTAAAGATACCACTATAGGAAAATCACCCAAACGGGTCCAAAGACGGGCTACAAGAATGGTGGAAGGTCTTAAGCATAAAACGTATCAGGAAAGACTTAATGAACTCAATCTGTATAGTCTGGAGGACAGAAGGAAAAGGGGGGACATGATCGAAACATTTAAATATGTTAAAGGGTTAAATAAGGTCCAGGAGGGAAGAGTTTTTAATAGGAAGGTGAATTTAAGAACAAGGGGACACAATCTGAAGTTAGTTGGGGGAAAGATCAAAAGCAACATGAGAAAATATTATTTTACTGAAAGAGTAGTAGATCCTTGGAACAAACTTCCAGCAGACGTGGTAGATAAATCCACAGTAACTGAATTTAAACATGTCTGGGATAAACATATATCCATCCTAAGATAAAATACAGAAAATAGTATAAGGGCAGACTAGATGGACCATGAGGTCTTTTTCTGCCGTCAGACTTCTATGTTTCTATGTTTCTATCTTTCAAGCTGGTTTGTTCATTTCCCATTTAGTAATACCTATAATGATGAAGCCACTACTTACACATATCTTTTCTCCTTCTATTACATTCTTCATTTGGTTTGGGCTTCCTGTGGTTAAAATTTTTAACATAAAAACTATATATCAGATAAGCAATATAATCTGGGTCTTAGAATACAGGATGCGTTCCAAAAGTAATGCAATTGAATTTCCTGTGCTGCTCCTATTGGTTGGAGTGGGACCGAAGCACTTGGAGTAGGGAGGGGGACGCTAAGCTTTGCCGCGAAACCGGTTACAGTGCCCTCCAAGCTGTGGCAGCGGCAGGAAGTCAGTTATTGTAAACCTCTGTGTGCCAATCGTGTCACCAAAAAAATGGAATCGAAGATCTTTGCAACTTATACAAATTGAACCTGATTATTTGGACAACGTCATCACTGGTGATGAAACCTGGGTTTTTGAATACGACCCAGAAACAAAATGCCAAAGATCTAAGTGGCACACTGACCAAGCCCAAAAAGGCAAGAATGAGCAAATCAAAAATGAAAACAATGCTCATTGTCTTTTTCAACAGTAAAGGAGTGGTCCATAAGGAGTTTGTTCCTCAAGGACGGAGAGTTAACGCTCCTACTATGTGGATGTGCTGGAAAGACTCCGAAAAAGGGTCATCAGGACGAAAAAAGACATCTCCACTACCTGGCAACTCCATCACAACAACACGCTTTGCCACAACGCGCTACGAGTCTGCGAGTTCCTGGCCAAACACCCGGTGCCAACGCTGCCCCCCCCCATAGTCCTATAGTCACCCCAGCAGACTTCTTTTTGTTCCCTTGGATTAAGGCAGCCCTGAAAGGAACCTGTTTTTCATCCATAGAAGAGATCCAATCAGCCATGACGAAGACCTTGCGAGAGGTCCCCAAAGACGCCTTCCAGGGTGCGTACCGGTCATGGCAGAGTCGCTGGAAAAAAGGTGTAGAGGCCCAAGAAAAGTACTTTGAAGAATTTTAAGTGTTTGTGCAAATCTGTTCAATAAATTACAATAAATTACTGCGTTACTTTTGGAACGCACCCTGTATGTTAGTGTAATGTCTGCGGAGAGGGGCAGCATACAAATCTAAATAAAATAAATAAAATAATAAATAAATAAATAAATAAATAAATGTGGGAATGACCTTGCGAGACAGGAGGGAAAGCAGCAGATTGACCAAAGGAGGGAGATGAGTCTGCAGAAAGAAATAGCAAATATCTGAGAAAAATCCTCTTTAGTGTCAAAGACTATAAAGGTTATAGGGGAGAAATTAGAAGTTGGGTAAAATCTTCAGAGCAGTTGTGGGTTCTTACCGGAATGGTAAAGAATGCCGCGCCTGTAACAAAAGTTGTGCTTCGGGTGCCTTGTGTGTGCATGCACATATCCCAGCATGTTTTTGTCTCCATGCATGCGCGAGGAGCAAAATCTCATGAGGAGACATGCGTGTGAGATTTCGGTGATTTTTTGCTTCTGTGCATGCGCGGAAGCAAAAAAACATGCTGAAATCTCATGTGTTTCTTCTCGCGAGATTTTGTTTCCTGCACATGTGCAGAAGCAAAAACACCCTGGGATGTGTTCGTGCACATGCGCAGGATGACACCCGCATTGCAATGATAGCGACAGTAGGAGCCATCCGTCCCTGCTTCAGAGCCTCATTGGTTAATATTTTGTATGGAAAGCAACTAGTAACTCAGGAGATTTTTTAAAGGTTCCAGATTATCTCCTTTTACTATGGTTATGGAAGGAAAGTTTATTTAGCCGCTAACTTTTATTCAAAGAAACCTGAAAATGGAGCGCTGCCTTAAATACAGGATGAGAGGCAGATTAAATATATTTGTATATTTGTATTTGTATTTATTAGATTTGTATGCCGCCCCTCTCCGAAGACTCGGGGCGGCTAACAACAATATAAAAAGACAATGTAAACTAATCTAATATTAAAACAATCTAAAAAACCCCAATTTAAAGAACCACTCATACATACAAGCATACCATGTATAAATTCTATAAGCCTAGGGGGAAGGGAAATTTCAATTCCCCCATGCCTGACGACAGAGATGGGTTTTAAGGAGCTTGCAAAAGGAAAGGAGGGTGGGGGCAACTCTGATATCTGGGGGAAGCTGGTTCCAGAGGGTCGGGGCCGCCACAGAGAAGGCTCTTCTCCTGGGTCCCGCCAAACGACATTGCTTAGTTGACGGGACCCGGAGAAGGCCAACTCTGTGGGACCTAACCGGTCGCTGGGATTCATGCGGCAGAATCAATTCTATATTTTTCAAAAGAAGAAAGAAGAAACAGAGGAGCTGGAGGTAAACTATGAATCATGTTCATTATTTTCGTTACATGATTTGGATAGCTTTTCTTCAATAAAGAAATAAAAAAATTGGATACATCTGACTATTTGATACTGTGGTTACTACCAAAATCATTCTTTGTTCAAGAAATGAAAGGCAAAGTTAAGTTGACCAGAGTCTCCTTAAACAGATGTAATTTTATAATAAAACAGGCTGAAATACTATCAGAGAACATTTTTGAGAACCGCTGGTTGGGAGAAGTCTGATTTCATGGTGCTTGGATTCCCCGAACAACAATTAATACCCACGATAAAAATCAAATTGGCTAAAGAAAAAACAACAATGGAATTTTGGTCCTGGATATTCACCCACTTGCATTCCTCAAAGATCTCAAGAAAATATTATCTTTGCATTAATTAACCGTGTGGCTTCTTTCTGTTAAAAAAGAACATTAAAGAAACGTTGCATATGTTTCTCTGATTAAAATTTCTTATTTTATTCAGGCTTACATGGAAAATACAGATGACAAGGGAACACCTGAAATGAATGACTGTGCTTATTTCTATTAGTGTAGTTACCAATGTCTTTGGAAGCATGTTAAATAAACCCAGCTTCCCTGATTGACTTTGTTGGTCGGAATCTATCAAGGAAGGTTCCAAATGACAGACACATGATCTAGGGATGCTCCAACTATCATAAATTCACACTGCTTGCCAAGCATTTGAATTTTGATCTTGAGATCATGAGGATGCCGCAAGTATGAGGACCAATTGTAAGTCACTTTTCTCAATGCCCTTGTAACTTCAAATGCTCACTAAATGAGTGGTTTTAAGTTGAGGGTCAACTGTACAGAGATATTTGAATACAGAGCCTTGTATATCAGTATGTAATATTATAATCATTATATGTGCACGAATGTCTTCTTTCTACTGGAGAGAAATGGCTACTTTATGGCATTGACTTTATCCATTTTTTCTTCTTTACTAAGCTGGTTAAATTGCATAAGCAGAAGGACAACTAAATTTGGCCCCTCAATTCCAGCCAACTTGACTTTTTCTTTATATGGATTTTAGTTTTCTTTCATTTTCCTAGCAGCAGCTATGCTTAGACTCAATCTCTAGATTTATTTTGTAGCATGCTTCTACTATCAAATGTGACAAGGATACACCTATTGCCTAGCTTTCAGGTGCAAATTAGAGAATGCTCTAGGACAGTGTTTTTCAACCAGTGTGCCACGGCACACTAGTGTGCCGTGAGACATGGTCAGGTGTCCGCAAAACTCAGAGAGAGAAAGAAAACAAGAGAGAGAGAAAGAAAGAGAGAGAGAGAGAGAGAAAGAAAGAGAGAAAGAAAGAAAGAAAGAAAGAAAGAGAGAGAGAGAAAGTAAACAAGAGAGAGAGAAAGAGAGAAAGAAAGAGAGAGAGAAAGCAAGAAAGAAAGAGAGAGAAAAAGAAAACAAGAGAGAAAGAAAGCAAGAGAGAGCAAGAGAGAGAGAGGGAGGGAGGGAAGGTGGAAGAGAGAAAGACATAGAGGGAGGTAGGGAGGGAGAAAGAGAGCAAAAATGAGAGGAAGGAAGGGAGAAAGAAAGAGGGATGGAGAGAGAAAAAAGAAGGGAGAGAAAGGGAGGGAGAGAGAAATAGAGCGAAAGGGAGGAAATTTTTTTTGTCTAAACTTTTTTAGCCGGCCCCCCCTCCTGCCACTCAATATGCCCCAGGGTTTTGTAAATGTAAAAAATGTGCCGTGGCTCAAAAAAGGTTGAAAATCACTGCTGTAGGACAGAGGTCTCCAAACCTGGCAACTTTAAACCTGGCAGATTTCAACTCCCAGAATACCCCAGCTGGGAGTTGAAGTCCACCAGGCTTAAAGTTGCCAAGGTTGGAGACCCCTGCTCTAGGATGTGTGTGGGTCTTAATGAAATTGCTCTCGCAGAGGATTACTGGGAAATTTAGCAACATGGCAAAAATAGCCTGAGTCATCAGCTGCTAACACAAAAATTATAAAACGGAGTATAGCTTCTGCAAAATTCAAACCAAAGGTTGCTTGAGAGACAACAAGATCCCCATTGCCAGACTATCTGGCTGATGGAGGAATATAAACATCTCCTCCTTTCATTCTTTTTGTCATTTCTGTACAATCAGTAACTTGTCCTACCTTTCTCTAGAGCAAAGTTTCTCAATGTTGTAATTTTTGAGTGACTGGACTCGAAGGTGGACTGGACTGCCAGTTTGAACTGATTCACCCAAACTGGGAGCAATCTGTTGGTAATGTCTTGATGACGTTATGGAACAGGTTCGGTTGGTGCCCGTCTATGGACAACAACACCTTTAAATTAAAAAAATAGTAATATTTTTTTAAAAAAATTCCAGTTTCTTCTTCTTCTGAGCATCTATCTATCTATCTATCTATCTATCTATCTATCTATCTATCTATCTATCTATCTATCTATCTACCTACCTACCTACCTACCTACCTACCTACCGTTCTATCCTATCATCTATCTATCTATCTATCTATCTATCTATCTATCTATCTATCTATCTATCTATCTGCCTACCTACCTACCTACCTACCGTTCTATCCTATCTATCTATCTATCTATCTATCTATCTATCTATCTATCTATCTATCTATCTATCTATCTACCTACCTACCTACCTACCTACCGATCTATCTATCTATCTATCTATCTATCTATCTATCGATCGATCGACCGACCGACCGACCTACCTACCTACCTACCTACCTACCTACCTATCAATTTGATTTCTAAGCTGCCCTTCTCAAGAGGACCCAAGGCAGCGTACAACATTAAATATAACAATATACAAGAAATCTAAATAACTATAAAAATTATAAAAAATTACTAAAAATCCTACATTTTAAAAGATCCCATATACACTCACACACATTCATCTAATCATATCTTGCAACGGCCGGAGACAGTCTCATCACTCACGACCCCCATGCCCAACAGCAGAGGAAGGTTTTTAAAGCTTTACGAAAGCATGTGTAGAAGCTGAATTTCCAGCCGTGGACATGCATTACTATTTTGTTTTTAGCTTTTTTGGAGGGGGCATTTTTTCGGCACTCCACATGTGTGTGCACGCAAAGCACTCCCATGCCCACAAGATGCGGCTGCGCAGTATGGGAGGAAGCAAACCGGCAGCGGGGAAAGTTAGAACCCACCCCTGAGTGGACTACAATTCCCAGAATTCCCTAGGCAGCATGCCAGGTTGCCAAGAGAGGGAAACATTGTTCTAGAGATTTGGGTGAAGGACCGCCTGGCTATGGGCAAAAGTAATTTCTGCTGTGTGAAGCATAAGCCTCTTGTTTATTTAATGTTTTATTTTTAAGGTAGTTGATTTCGTTCTGCTGTGATGTCAGTTTGAAATGAGATCTTCAAATGGCTCCAAGTTCCCATCACTGTTTATGTTAAAATAGACAAATGTTTGCACCAACATGGACTTCAAACTTGCACTGAAGTTTATTTGCTTTTTTTAAATCAATCCCAGACATATCTTTTAGGAACACCTGATTCTCCTGAGTTTTTAACCACACAATACAGACTTTTGGCACAGCATTTAGCATGAATCCAAATACTGTGGTTTAATAAAAACGCTTTGTGGTTTACATATATCCTCCATGATTTGTCTGACAAACTATTGTTAAAACCAACCATATTTCAATGTGTTGTGGTCCTAAAATTAAATAAAGGTTTCAGTTGTTAGAGTTGTATTCAGAAGCTTGTTGGTCAGAAACAACCAAGATATCAGGAACTGAAGATGTTGAAGAAGGAAGACAACACTGCAGGAACTTTTGAGAAGTATTTTACTTCTTCTTTGTAGCAAAATTATATTCTCTATATTTTATTTACAGAACACCAATGCTATCTTACTATACAGCACACCACCACTAACCACAGGCTACAACGAATCACACAGAGCTAACCACTACAAACCACAAACCACGCCAATGCAGAGGTGCATTACAGTTTATACAATTCTAAACCAATCATATAGTAGCACATTCGTCATGACTCAGCAGTTTTTCCACTTGTAATAGTTAGCGCCTTTCTACTGTAATTGGAATATTATCTCAGAACAATACTAATCCTGATATCAGTGTCAGAATACAAAATAACAGAGTCAGAAGGGAACTTGGACATTTTCTAGTCCAACTTCCTATTCAAGGAGGAGACCCTATATCAGTGATGGAAAACCTTTTAGGCACAGAGTGCCTAAAACAGAAGGTGCACGCTAGAGCACCAGAAACCTGACAAGCAGATGGACAGTATGCACGCGCACCTCAGAAGCCCAACCACCAGCTGTTTTAGCTGGGGGATGATGTGCATGCCCACAGAGAAGGCTCTATGTACCACTCCGGCACACATGCCATAGGTTCATCATCATGGCCCTATACCAGAGGTCTTCAAACTTGGCAACTTTAAGACTTGTGGACTTCAACTCCCAGAATTCTCAAGCCAGCAAAGTTTGGGGACCCCTGCCCTATACCATTCTGGACAAATGGCTGTCCAATTTTTTCTTTAAAACATCCAGTGATGGAGGACCTACAACTTCTGGAGGCAAGTACTTCCATGGTTAATTGTTCTCATTGTCAGGAAAGTTCTTAGTCCTCCTTACAATCCAATCTTAATTGACTTCTTTTTGATAAGTTTCCATCTATTACTTCTTGTCCTGCCCCAAGGTGTTTTGGAGAATGGGCTGTTCCTCTCGTCTCTGTGACAGCCTTTCAAATATTGGAAGACTGCTATAATGTCACTGCTAGTCCTTCTTTTAATCAGATTAGACATAACCATTTAGCCTCCAGCTCCTTAATCTTCTTTATTACTCTTCTCTGCATGCTGTCTCAACATCTTTTTTGTATCATGGCAAAACTGTCCAAGTGTGATGTTACCAAAGCAGTTTAAAGTGATACTAACACTTCACATGATCTTGATATTATCTCTCTGTTGGAGCAGCCTATGACTGCTTTGGCTTTTTTTTCTGTGTGTTTTTTGCAACTGCAGCACATTGCTGGTTCATATTTAAGTGGTTGTCCACTAGGAATCCTAGATCCCTCTCACAGTACTGCTGTTGAGTTTGGTACGACCTATTCTATTCCTATGCATTTGATTCATCTTGCAATAGTGTAAAATCTTACTTTTCTCACCACTAAATTGCATTTTCTTGGATAGGTCCCAGTGTTCAGGTCCTTCTGGATCTTGACCCTATCTTCTAAAGCAGGGGTAGGCAAACCTGGCTCTTCTAGGACTTATGGACTTCAACTCCCAGAATTCCTAAGCCAATCATACTAGCTCAGGAATTCTGGGAGTTGAAGTCCACATGTCATAGAAGAGCCAAGTTTGCCTACCCCTGTTCTAAAGTGTTGGCTATTCCTCCTGTTTGATGCCGTTTGCACATTTGACAAATTGCTCTTCCATCCCTCATCTAAATCAGAGGTGGGCAATCAATTTCCCCAAGGGGCCACTTGGGAAGGACAGATATGAAGGGCTGCTGCTGCCCCTCCTTGGTTACCAACCCCACCACCACTGCTGTAGCCATGGGTCAGAGAGGGATAGTCAAAGGGCTGGATGGCCTAAAGGCTCTAAAATGTCCAGGTCTTGATCTAAACTGTTTATGAAGATATTAAAGAGTACTAGGCCTAAGGCAAAACTTGGGATACCTTACCGCTGCTTCCCTCCATGTAATTCCATTGAACATCACACATTGAGTGTGATTGGTCAGCCAGTTTCAGATCCATCTGGTAATAATGCTATCTATCCCACTTTTTCCTATCTTAATAAGAAGTGTACCATGGTCCACTATGTCAAATGCATTATTGAAATCCAGGTACACTATGTCAACAGCATTTCCCTGGTCGACTAATTTAGTCACTTTGTCAACTAAAGTATTTTTGACAATTCCACATCGACCTCTAGTAATAGCTTTGCTTGTTTTGAACTGTTTGCAAAGTACCTTGATTATCTTTTCCAGGATCTTCAAGGTATTGATGTTAGGCTGATTGATTTGTAGTTTCCTGGATCCATGCTTTTCCCCCCTTTTCCAGATATTCCAGAAATTATGAAATATATGGTTCAGTGGTTCCGAGATCATGCCTGCTAGCTCCTTCAGAACTCTGGGGTGTAATCCATCTGGCCTTGGGGATTTGAACTCATCTAGCTTGGATAGGTGTCCTATTTCCATTTTCTTGTCTATTTTCACTTGCATTTCTAATCTGTCTTTTATGGTACTCCTTTTGATAGGTAATTGATAGCAATTGATAGCAATTGCTGCCAACCTGCCTTCCATTGAGGACCTGTATACTGCATGAGTCAAAAAGAGGGTGGGTAAAATATTTACTGACCCCTCACATCCTGGACACAAATTGTTTCAACTCCTACCCTCAAAACGTCGCTACAGAGCACTGCACATCAAGACAACTAGACACAAGAACAGTTTTTCCCCGAACGCCATCAATCTACTAAACAAATAATTCCCTCAACACGGTCAGACTTTCTACTAAATCTGCACTTCTATTCTACTAGTTTTTCTCATCATTCCTATCACCCATTTCTTCCCATGTTGACTGTATGACTGTAACTTGTTGCATATATCCTAAGATTTTTATTAATATTGCTTCTTCATTGCTTATTTGACCCCTATGACAATCATTAAGTGTTGTACCACATGATTCTTGACAAATGTATATTTTATTTTATGTACGTTGAGAGCAAATGCACCAAGACAAATTCCTTGTGTGTCCAATCACACTTGGCCAATAAAAATTCTATTCTATTCTATTCTATTCTATTCTAGGGCTGTTTTCTCCTTTTGTGTTTAAGGGATATGTATGTATGTATGTATGTATGTATGTATGTATGTATGTATGTATGTATGTATGTATGTATTTCATCCTTTTTACTATGTTTTAAATATTTACTCAGTGGAATGATGTGCCTGCCTTTGTACTGTGCCAAAAAAGGCCAAAAAACTAGATGGATGTCAATAAGATTTGAATCTCTGGTTTTGTAAAAAGTCACATAAATAGTTCTAATTCATTTCTTAAGGATAGAAATATTGTTTCATTTGAAAAGAAACAGACTGCTAAAAAGCTTAACAAACTGATTCATAATTTGCCAAATAGATTCCATCTGTGTAAGCTAATATAACCCAAATGATGGCTTGTTTTATTCTGTAGAGTTCGACATATTAACATGTGTCATAATGTAACTGTTCTTCACGTCTTCCTCATGCAGGGCATTGGTAAGTATATAGGTTTACATACAATATGGGTATTTATTAACATATGCCTGTATTATGCATTAGTGCCTTCCTTTTAGCTGCATGTCTTAACTGCAAGATCAGTATGTTAATATTAAATTGACTCTTGAACAGAGCAACATCTGTTTTCTCAATTAAAGATATTACATTGCTATTAATTTTGGAGCATTCTGCTCCTTATATAATAGAGAACATGATTGTTTGCCATCATACAGTATCATTATTTCTAAGATCAAAACTTAGACTGAAGGGTAGAAAGGGCTTCCAAATCCACATTACCAAACTGATCCAGTGTGAAATTATGTCCAAACCAATTCTGGGAATAAATTGTCCCCCCTATGTCCTATTAACATACACAGGTGAGAAGGCCGTATAGTTTTCAAAGCCTCCAACACTTCTGTCAAGCAGCACACAACAACCAAACCCTAGAGTTGGCACCAGCAGAATTTTCATCTGCTTGTTTTCTACATCTTTGTGTGTAAAAAGGGAACAAAATGACTTAGAGGAAAAGCTTTCAGCCTTACTTTGGGTGTCTGATTTTAAACAGGGTTGGCTTCAGCAATGGGCAGCCAAATTTTTTACTGCCACACTGTGGGCGTGGCTTATTTTGTGGGTGTGGCTTAATGGTCACGTGACTGAGTAGGAGTGGCTTGCCGGCCATGTGACCAGGTGGCAGTGGCTTGAACGATCATCATCGTTCAAGTGAAATGTTAAGTCCTCGATTTACAACCTTACCAGTGTCGCTCGCTGGGGTGACAATTTGCTTCGTGTTGCCTGTGCTCTTCTTCCTGGGTCACCCCTTCCCACCTCAGGCTGGGTAGCTAGGCAAACGGGTGCTGCCAGAAGCATAAATGCTGCCAGCGCCGCTTCCACCCACGCCTTCTGCTTGCACCTCAGGCGGGAGGTGGCTGCGTGAGGCTGGAGGGGAGCTGGGCAGGAGAGAGGGAAGCTCATCCGAGGCCAGGAAGGAGGAAAGAGGAAAAAAGCAAGGAGCACAGACACAGCAGCAGCAGGGGGAAAAAGGAGACCTGAGCCGAGACCAGTAATCCAGGAAGTAACAGCCGCTGATCAGCTGGAATTGTGCATGCATCTTCATTTCCACCAGTGGAACTGAGTTCCACCCCGTCCTGCCTGCTGCCCACCCCTGGTTGGCTTCATGCACAAGAGCCAGTTTGGTATAGTGGTGGAGACACCAAGATTGAAAACCAGCAGACTGTGTTCTATTTCAGGCATAAAACCTTTGGTCAGTCCCTCTCTCCTCAGCCATAGGAAATAGGCCATAGCAAACCACTTCTGACTTTCTTGGTACAAGGGCACACAACCATACACACAAAGTCCTCATGCACAATTAAATATTTTTTAAAAGGGGGGGGGGTAAATAGAAAATCAGATTGATGACATTGATTTAACCTTTATATAGAATATATTCTGTAGAAGGCATTGGGTTTCACCTGTCCTGTCCATAGCTGGACAAAAAAAAAACCATTAACCTATTGTTTTGATTTATTCTTTGGCAGAATAACCAGAAACAATTATGAGCTGTGGTAGAGTAGTGGTTAAAATTCAGTACTGCAAGCTACTTCTGCTGACTGCCAGCTACCTGCAGTTTGGTAGTTTGAGTCTCACCAGGCTATATCTATATCTCCAATACCTTTCTTCTATTCCTATATCTCTTCTTCTATTCTTTCATTGATATGTTCTATTACTATACCTTCTTTTCTATTATTCCTTAGATATATTTTACTATGAATATCTCCTCTATAACCTTCATCATGTATTTTACTATGTGTATATAGATATATACCCTTCGGAGTCTTCGGAGAGGGGCGGCATACAAATCCAAATAATAAATAAATAAATAAATACCCACTAAAACCCTCATTGTGTATTGGACAAAATAAATAAATAAAATAAAATAAAATAAATAAGGTTGACTCAGCTTTCCATCCTTCCAAAGTGGGTAAAATCAGCACCAAGATTGACTCTGTAAACCGTTTAGAAAGGGGCTGTAAAAGACTGTGAAGCGGTATATAAGTCTAAGTGCTATTGCTATGATGTTGACAGTGTGGATAAGGCTGGGGAAATGGCCACATATATATATTTAAAGGAATAGTTGGTCCTTTGATCAGCTGTTGGTGGCCACACAGCAGAACCAGGGGTAGTGAGATTGGAGGCCCTCAGCAATGGATTTTTCGAGGACGGTGGTGGTAGTCATGGTGAATTTAATCCTTTTAAAAAAATACTGGCAAACTATGGAAAACTGCTTGGTGGGTTGCATATTGGTAGCATGTATCTGATAACATCCATATGATAAAGAAGGATTAGGTTAGGTGGAAATCAATGATATCAATGCAACAATAAATCTAAAGAAGACGCTGTAAAAAAAATACTAAACCTAAATGGATCAGTATCCTTATTTTGAAAACGCAGAAATTTGTGAACAACTGCTCTGGTTCTCCAGAACATTTAATTGAGCTCATTTGCACTATACAAAAAGCAAAAAAGAAAAGGCCCATCCAAATTATGCAATATTGTTATTATTAAGGAAATCTGTTCATAGCCGGCTCCTACCAGATGTATATAAAACACTGAAACATGGATGTTCTGAGTACAAGAAATATTTTGACTACAAATTTTAATTTTTCATGTTTACTGTTGTCTAAGTATTTTATATCCTGAAGGTTAAAATGGCACATGTAGAGCAATTTCCTTCTATTTCCGCTTCCATATACTCCTGAGAATATATTGAGCTGAGAGAAGTAAACTTCTTTAGCTGAACATGGAACAGAATGTAGTCCAATACCTTAACTACTAAGCCCATTCTAAATTTAAGCTGATTTAGAAGAATTTGAAATTGATTTGAAACCATCTTGGTTCTTTTCACATAACCACCTTGGCTGCATGGCAGAAACATTATATTCAGAAATTATTATGTAATCTTCAACTCTAGATTATGTAGTAATAATAATATGCCGATTATTGTATTTCATTTTCTATCTACCAAAGCAACCTTTCCTGGTGTTCTGCAGATGCCCCTATCTTTCATGACAATCTTTCTTCATCATCCTGACAGTCTGCGGAGAGGGGCGGCATACAGATCTAAGTAATAAATAAATAAATAAATAAATAAATAAATAAATAAATAAACTTAAAATGACCTTGAGTGCTTCCTGGATTGAACGTATTTGTTGAACAACTTGTAGTCAGTAAAACAATATTGCAACAATCTTATTTGTTCTCTCATGTGAGTTTGTTTGCGTAGGTGTTTCAGAATATTTGTCTGTAACCCTTGACCACGAGGTGAATTGGCAAGCCATTGCTGATTCTCTAGATCAGTGGTTCTGTTGTGGTTAGCTCTGGCCCAGCTCATGCCCCAAGGACTGTGGATGTGGGGGAGCCATCCACATGCCGCAGGCCTGTTTTGCTCCTGGTGGAATCTGCTGATGAAGGCTCCTCTGACCAAGAAGACATGAGTGACAGGGAGGAGGAGAGTGTGGCAGACAGCTCAGAAGGAGATCAATTATCTCTCTTCCTTGGATTCAGAACAAAAGTTAATGATACAGTCACGCATGTGGAGAGCATTGCATAGGCAGCAACAACTGAGAGATTATTATCAAAGAAAATGAGGCCACCTGTGGTTGGGTGGGGCAGTGGTAATTAGTGAGGCTGCTATAAAGAGCAGTGTGTGGGTTTGGCCATTGTGGGGGATTATCTGATCATTGTGTTTTGTGCCTGCCTTGCTGACTTCGACCTTGGTGTGTTGCTTTTTCCCCACTTTGAAACTAAAGCAGAGCAAAGGGTATTTCACTTTGTGAAAGAAGAAGGACTGTGAATTGCTTCACAGCTGCAAGTTAAGTATCTCAGAACTGATAAGGGACTTGTACAAATTACCAGTTCTTTGGAGACAAGTGCTCTTTGCTATACCAAAAGAGGGCTTAGTTTAAGTGAATTTTCGTTATAAAGAACATTGTTTTCAATTTTCAAACGTCTGTGTGTCTGAAATTTGTATCTGAATTTTCGGGAGGATTCTGCCAGAGAGCTCAACAAAACAGGTTCTCAACCGCAACCCCTTAGTACAGTTCCTCATCTTGTGGTGACTCCCAACTATAAGTTTAGCACCACTTCTTCCAACAGATCTTTAAGCTGATTGGCAAGAGGTCAGAGGGACACCCCGCCCCCTGTAAATGCCTGATTGGTTGGATTGTAAAAATATGTTCCGAGATGCCAGAATAGAAGTTTTAGTTGCTAACACCATTGGAAATTTGTCTTTTCCCATGGTCATAGGCAACCCCTGTGAAATGGTCATTTAACCCCCATAGGGGTCCCGACCCCAAGGTTGAGAACCACTGCTCTAGATGCTTTCATACTGGGTGAATGCCTCAATGCATGATGGATATCTAGTTCAAGTTCAAGACACTTGCTCTGGCATTAGCAATAGTTATATGTTTTATTCTATGAGAAGAGCTAAGTTTATGTATTGTAGCATTAAGATTATGGTAGTGAAGGATGGAATACTACAGCTGTTCTGCCAGCGTGTCTCAACCGCCTGTAATTACAGGGTAATTAGTCCAGGAAGACACACACCACACGATAAAAGGAAAACCCAAAAGTTTTTATAAACAGGAAAACAGAAACAGCTCCCTTTTTAAATGTCAAAGGGATTTTCTGGTACACATAAAGCACAGGTTAAATGCAGTCCAATTGCTCACCCAATAACTGGGAAATTGAGTCCAATTCTAAAGTCCAGAGAGTCCACACACACAATCCTGAAGAGCAAAAACCATGATCTTGACGAAACAATGAATCAGATAAACTGCCATGAGGCTAAAACACCAGGCTGCACTTTTATCTGTAGCACTAATTACAGCAGCCCCACCCAACCACAGGTGGCCTCATTTTCTCTTGTAATAATCCTTCAGTTGTTGTCTCCTATGCATCACTCTATGCAGGCATGGATGTGTCATTAATTCTTGTTCAGAATCCAGGGATGATACAGATGACTGATCTCCTCCTGGGCTGTTTGCCAAACTCCCCTCTTCCCTGTCACTCACGCTTCCTTGGTCAGAAAAGACTTCATCGGCAGATTCTACTGGGAGCAAAACAGGGCTGCGGCATGTGGATGTCTCCCCCACATCCACCTCCACATCCCTTGAGGCAGGAGCTGGGCCAGAGCTAACCACAACAACAGCTAATAGATTCAAGCAGCATTTGATTTATTTCTCATGTGTTAGAATGCTGGGTTGATGATTTTCAAGCCTGTGTTAGAAGCCTGAGTGCTGCTGTCTGACAGAGCAAGCTCCCAACATTTGCTCCAGTTCCTGCTGATCTAACTGTTTGAAAGCATGCAAACATGAGTACATAAATAGGTACCACTTTGGTAGGTTCATTAACAGGGACATGAAAGGAACCCCCAACTGGCCATGCCCTGGGCAACAGCGATATCACCGGTTAATCATTTCACCACAAAAGCGCTTGGGGCATCTCACACATAAGTACAGTGGTACCTCTACTTACGGACTTAATTCGTTCCATGACCAGATTCTTAAGTAGAAAAGTTTGTAAGAAGAAGCAATTTTTCCCATAGGAATCAATGTAAAAGCAAATAATGTGTGCGATTGGGGAAGCCACAGGGAGGATGGAGGCCCTGTTTCCTCCCAGGAGATTCCTAGAGAGGCCCCACGGAGGCTTCTCCATGCCTTTTCTGGCCCTGTTTCTCCCAGGAGATTCCTAGAGAGGCCCCACGGAGGCTTCTCCATGCTTTTTCCGGTTACAGTTTCGGAAGTTTGGGTTTGTAAGTGGAAAATGGTTCTTGAGAAGAGGCAATACATATTATTACATATTAGTTATGTTTATTATGAAATTGTGAAATTGTGAAATTGTGAAATTGTGAAATTGTGAAATTGTGAAATTGTGAAATTGTGAAATCGTGAAATCGTGAAATCGTGAAATCGTGAAATCGTGAAATCGTGAAATTATTAAATCGTGAAATCGTGAAATCGTGAAATTATTAAATCGTGAAATTATTAAATCGTGAAATTATTAAATCGTTAAATTGTTAAATCGTTAAATTGTTAAATTGTTAAATTGTTAAATTGTTAAATTGTTAAATTGTTAAATTGTTAAATTGTTAAATTGTTAAATTGTTAAATTGTTAAATCGTGAAATCGTGAAATCGTGAAATCGTGAAATCGTGAAATCGTGAAATCGTGAAATTATTAAATCGTGAAATCATGAAATCGTGAAATTATTAAATCGTGAAATTATTAAATCGTGAAATTATTAAATCGTTAAATTGTTAAATCGTTAAATCGTTAAATTGTTAAATTGTTAAATTGTTAAATTGTTAAATTGTTAAATCGTGAAATCGTGAAATCGTGAAATCGTGAAATCGTGAAATCGTTAAATCGTTAAATCGTTAAATCGTTAAATTGTTAAATCGTTACATCATTAAATCATTAAATCATTAAATCGTTAAATCATTAAATTAATATTTATTTGTATCATTTTTAGTTATTCTTACAAATAACTAAAGGTGGCAAACATTTCCAACATATTATTTTACTCCTCTTTTCCCCAAAATAACAACCCTGTGAGGCAGATTGGGCTAAGAAAGACTGGCTGGCCAAAATCACCCAGCTGGTGGAAATTGAATTCACAATCTCCTGCTTTGCATCCAGGTGCCTTAATCATTAGACTAACCTGGCTCTATTTCTGGCGACAACTAGTAACATTGAGAGCCCTGAAGCTAGCAGCACAATTTTTGGTGACCTGTGAGAGTAATAAAAAAAATCCCAAATACTTAATGTCCATGGATTTACTGAGCCAGATTTCCCAAGCTCCAATTCTGTTGAAATTGTTGCCTGGGTGGATGCACTTCTTTATCTATGGTAATCAGTTACCAGTGATGGGCTACGAGCCGGAACACTAAATTCTGCTTGCCGCTGCGGCTCGTAAGTTCTTGTGGGGCCAGCGCGATTTTGCTGCTGCACCTGTGGAGGTAGCAAAATCGCGCAGGGAGCCACAGGTGCGCCCGTGTTTCGGCGAGGTTTCACCTGCGGCTCCGTGTGTGATTTTGCTACCTCCACAGGTGCAGCAGCAAAATCGCGCTGGCCCCACAACTTAGCGTTCCGGCTCATAGTCCACTGCTGTCAGTTACCAAACAAAAGTTGAATGCTTTTAAGAATGGCCCAAAAGAAAGCAGAAGAGATGATTAGGAATCAACCATGGCACTTTGCTATATTCTGTGACTTGAGAGGGGGCCTGCTTTGTGGTTGTTGTTTTCTTTGTGAATTAACAACGAAGCAGTCCATCATGGCCTCTTTCTTGAACCAGATCTGACCCTCACTACGGCATAGGGAAACGTTTTGGCAAAGAGAAGCTGCACCACAACATGTGAAAGAAATCTGTCGTGCAGATTTTTCCATTGCGCTCATGCTTCAAGATGAGCAGGAATCAGAAGGGTTTTTTTCCCCCAACCAACTCATAGAAGCCAAATTATTCTTATTCATGAGCTTACAAGGGTTATGGTGTATAACATAGAAACATAGAAGTCTGACTGCAGAAAAAGACCTCATGGTCCATCTAGTCTGCCCTTATACTATTTTCTGTATTTTATCTTAGGATGGATATATGTTTATCCCAGGCATGTTTAAATTCAGTTACTGTGGATTTACCAACCATGTCTGCTGGAAGTTTGTTCCAAGGATCTACTACTCTTTCAGTAAAATAATATTTTCTCATGTTGCTTTTGATCTTTCCCCCAACTAACTTCAGATTGTGACCCCTTGTTCTTGTGTTCACTTTCCTGTTAAAAACACTTCCCTCCTGGACCTTATTTAACCCTTTAACATATTTAAATGTTTCGATCATGTCCCCCCTTTTCCTTCTGTCCTCCAGACTATACAGATTGAGTTCATGAAGTCTTTCCTGATACATTTTATGCTTAAGACCTTCCACCATATGTTTTATACTTAAGACCTTCCAGATAGGCAATATCCAACATAACCACAACGAGTGACAATTCAGGAATGCAGAATGTTACGCTTGCAAGAAAAGGGGCCACATTTGTCGAAGACTTACTATTTCGAGTTTAGCTTGCATCCAACACATTTCTAGCCAGTCCCAGCAGTCAGATCACAGCGAGCACACATCCTTTCAGTTCAGCTAGCCAAACAACAGAATGCCAACTTCAACATCTGCTAGCTTTCAGATGTGCCTAGCCAGGCAAGCTAGCAATCCTTCTTGCCTCAATGGAAACCCACCATGTCTGCCATTGGATGCAGGAAAAAACAGCAATTTGAATATATTTCTGGATGAGAAGAAAGTCTACTACCTCTGACCTATTGTGACAAAAACCTTTTGCTTCTCAGTCTTAACTGCTGTGGTATATTGTTGTGGTATATATCCATCCCTCCAACTCTGGCAGGCAGTGGTACAGTGATCCCTCGATTTTCGCGGGGGTTACGTTCCAAGACCTCCCGCGAAAATCGATTTTCCGCGATATAGCGGCGCGGAAGTAAAAACACCATTTTTGGCTGCCTCCGGCGCCCTCGCTGCTACCGCCCGCCTGCCCGCCCCACCCCGTTCCTCGTAGGCACCCGCCCGCCCGCTGTTCGCCGTTCGCCCGCCCGCCCGCTGCCCACTCCCTTCTGTCCAACCTGTTAAGGACGGCTAAGCAACTTTTCCCCGCGCGCACACTCACACGCACACAGCCCAAACCAAGCAAGCCATGTTTTGGTTACTTCCCGCCCTCTGCCCAAGAGCTGTACAAAGCGAGAAGGGGGCGGGAAGGAGAAGAGGCGGCGGGAGGCAGTCCCACGTCCCGCTGCCCTAAGGCTTCCCTTCCCCCAGCATCTCCCCCTTGGCTCGCCCCTCAAGCTCACGCCTCTTCTCCGCTGGAGCGGGCAGCTGTCCTCGCCCGCCTCTGCTCCCCTTCGTCCAGCTCCCACTCACCCGCCGAGCCCAGGAACAGCCACAGCAGCCACATTGCCGCCAGCGCAACAGCCACTCTGTAAAACTTTGGGGGAGCTCTCCCGAGAGCCTCTGCCTCTCGGCCCGGCCCAGGTTGCTACTGCTGTGGTGGTAGAGGAGAAGAAGAAGGAGGAGGGTCAGGGGGAGGCTCCCTTCCAGCCAGCCGGACCCTCACGCCCAGCCTGCCGCCTGCCTTTCTCCGTCGTCGCGACGGCTCACGCCTTCTCCTTGGAGCCCCTTGGCACCAAGGGGAAAGTAAATCCATTCGAGCGCAGCCGCTAAACTGCATTTCTTGTATTTTCTTCTTGTTGAGAGATTTCTAGCTGTCCTGGTATAGGGTTTTTTAAAAATTATTTTCTGAGCTAGAACTGCAGAAAAAACAATTGCTGCCAGTCTGCCTTCCATTGAGGACTTTATATACAGTACTGCAAAAGAGGGCGGTCAAAATAACCGTGGTATAGCAAAAAAACCGTGGAGTATTTTTTAATTAATATTTTTTGAAAAACCGTGGTATAGCGTTTCGCGAAAATCGAGACCGCGAAAATCGAGGGATAACTGTATATAAAAAAAGCTTCCTTAGCCTCTCTAATTACTTTAATCAACCTCTAATTAATGTTAGAAACATAGAAGATTGACGGCAGAAAAAGACCTCATGGTCCATCTAGTCTGCCCTTATACTATTTCCTGTATTTTATCTTAGGATGGATATATGTTTATCCCAGGCATGTTTAAATTCAGTTACTGTGGATTTACCAACCACGTCTCCTGGAAGTTTGTTCCAAGGATCTACTACTCTTTCAGTAAAATAATATTTTCTCATGTTGCTTTTGATCTCTCCCTCAACTAACCTCAGACTGTGGCCCCTTGTTCTTGTGTTAACTTTCCTGTTAAAAACACTTCCCTCCTGAACCTTATTTAACCCTTTAACATATTTAAATGTTTCGATCGTGTCCCCCCTTTTCCTTCTGTCCTCCAGACTATACAGATTGAGTTCATTAAGTCTTTCCTGATACGTTTTATGCTTAAGACCTTCTACCATTCTTGTAGCCCGTCTTTGGACCCGTTCAATTTTGTCAATATCTTTTTGTAGGTGAGGTCCCCAAACTGAGCACGGTTTTCCACTCTTTTGCTTTATCTCAGTGTGTTGTTCCTATGTTGGGGGTTGTGGACTTAATTTGAGGAACAACTTTCATTGTTTTGACTTTGTTTCTGAGGCCCCTGTTTGAACTTGGACTTTCTTGGAGAGACCTGCTCTTTTCTTCATTGTCCTTCAGAAACATTGAAACCAAACTACTGCTGTCCTTTCAGATTTGCACACTGCTATTTCACCGTCTTCTGCTTCATACTCAAACCTCACTACTTTGTGGCCAGCCAACTGCCTCCTTGTTACTGGTGCCACAGGTATTGCACTGCGTCTGTTAGCTATACCAGTTTGGTGAACTCCTTTGTTAGCAGAAGTCCATTGACCAAGGTGACTACTTTTCAGCTCCTACAAATTGTGAGAAATTGATTTGAGTTTTGGGAAAGCCAAACTTTATGAATGGTGTGTATGTATATGATTGTGATTGTTTTTTATACTATGGGTTTTATTACGGGGTTTGTTTTAAAATTATATCCGACTTCTTTTATTATTGTATTTTTTGTATTGTTTTTATATTATTTTGTAAGCCGTCCTGAGTCCTTTGGTTTGGGCAACATAGAAGTCAGATAGCTAGCTAGATGGATGGATGGATGGATGGATGGATGGATGGATGGATGGATGGAAGGAAGGAAGGAAGGAAGGAAGGATGGAAGGAAGGAAGGAAGGAAGGATGGATGGATGGATGGAAGGAAGGAAGGACGGACGGACGGAAAGAAGGAAGGAAGGAAGAATGGATGGATGGATGGATGGATGGATAGATAGATAGATAAACAAACAAACAAATCTTGTATAGGAGATAGTTGTAAAATAAACATTTTATTTATTTGTTTGTTTGTCAAACATGTACAAGATAGCAGGTATTGGTATCAACGTAAACATTAGCAAAGTAGGTACAAGTAAATTAGGGCAATAGGACAGTAGGACAGGGACAATAAGCACAATGGTGCAATTTTGCATGCCCCTTACAGGCCTCAACGGGGTGAGGTTAGCTGTAGAAACTCTAAGGTTAAAAATTTAAAAAACTATAGACCAGTGATGACGAACCTATGGCACTGGTGCCACGGGTGGCACACAGAACCATATTGGCTGGCATGCAAGCCGTTGCCCTAGTTCAGCTCCAACATTCATGTGTGTGCCAGCCAGCTGTTTTTCGCTCTCACAGAGGCCCTGAGAGGGCATTTTTGGTCCCCAGAGAGCCTCGGGGGGGGGAGCATTTTTACCCTCCCTCAGCTCCAGGGAAGCTTTTGGAGCCTGGGGAGGGTGAAACATGAGCCTACTGGGCCCATCAGAAGTTGGGAAACAGACTGTTTCCAGCCTCCAGAGGGCCTCCGGGGGGGCGGGAGAAGCTGTTTTCACCTTCTGCAGGCATTGAATTATGGGTGTGGGCACTTGCAGATGCGTGATGGTGCATGCCCATGGTTTTTCGGCACCCGTGGGAAAAAAGGTTCGCCATCACTACTCTAGACAGTCTAAGATTAAAGAAAACGCTGAGTCAGGTAGTGCATTCCAGGCATTGATTACTCTGTTGGTGAAGTCATATTTTCTGCAGTCGAATTTTGAGTTGTTTACATTGAGTTTGTATCTGTTGTGTGCTCATGTATTGTTGCAGTTGAAGCTGAAATATTCATTGACAGGTAGGACATTGTGGCAGATGAACTACATTTAGATCAGATCAAAAGCGACGTAGTCTAAGCCCAAAATTTCAAGTTTGGTGGAAGAAAAGTCTGTTTCAAGTCTATTGCGAGCTGAGTAGTGGAGAACATATTGAATCTCTCTTGAGTGCTACTGGTGTGGACAGAATAGTTATCTGGCATTTTTGCCTAAAGAGTTCTCTGTTTTAATTTGAGTTTACTGATACAGTTTTTTGCATGGAGAAGCCTTTTATAAGCATACACATACAGTAGAGTCATAGATTTAAATCTTGTTAACAGATTTAAAATGCTGCTAAAATGTTGACTTTTATCTCTGGTGATGACAGGAAAGCTGAGTAATGAATGAATAAGAAGCTCTTACAAGAAGAACTATTACAGACTAAAAATGACAATTTCAGGAATGTCTGTTTCTTGCCTTCTATTTCTTTTTAAGCTAGAACCAAAACTGTGTGTTCTTTTTCTGCAAATAGTTTTGAAGTCCTTACTTTTGCAATGGTGCCATTGGGCACTGGAAAACATTTGCTCATTTATTTAATGTCTGTTCAACAATATAGTTTAAAAAGTAGTCATTCCTTTTTGAATACATCATTGTCATGAAACCAGTCCTGTGTGGCTTATGTTACAATGCAACTCATTGGACAAGAAAGTTAATTTAGAAGAATACTAGACAGACAAAATAAATCATCTTCATTATGGCCAAGGACTGTAATAAACAGAACACCCTGGTTGTAATTAGGACTATACAGAAGCCAATCAGTGTGTGAACTAAATGATCTAAAAACTCTGTCCCAAAAAGAAGTATGAGATCAGACATCCTTGTTCTGGGGATCAGCAAGAGGGGAGGACATTGGAGAGTTTGGGGTGATTTTAATAAGGTTTGTGGTTTTATTAGACGTGTTCTTGATAAGTGTTTGTATTGCCTCCTGTCTGTCTTTGTTAGTTGTATATGGGTTGCTGTTATGCCCTTTGTTAAAAGGGCATTATAAATAAATATTTATTGTTGTTGTTGTTGTTGTTATTATTATGAAATGCAATATTTGCCTATTGTTCTCCCTTAATTATCTCATTTGGGACTTTATGCTTGGATGCAATTTATCTCATTTTCTTTAAAATAGTAATTTTATTTAAAAAGTACAAACATAAAGTTGATACAATTAATTATTGCACACTGTCCGTAGTTACAATATTTTTGTCAGGTGTTCATATAAATGCATAAATAAATCAATACATCTTTCTCAGGTTTTAGATTAGGCCTAATATTTTAAGTATCTATTCTACTGATTTATCTGTCTGTCTGTCTGTCTGTCTGTCTGTCTGTCTGTCTGTCTGTCTGTCTGTCTGTCTGTCTGTCTGTCTGTCTGTCTATCTATCTATCTATCTATCTATCTATCTATCTATCTATCTATCTATCTATCTATGCCAAACAATGATAGTATGGTAATTTGTATAAATAAAATATTAGAAAAGTAATGTCCATGGAGGTGGCATACAAATCCAATAAATAAATAAATGTTGAAAGGTAATGATAGAAGACAATAGAACAGATTTTGCCCTGGACCACTTACAATTTTAGTAAAGCCTGCAAGCCAGGAAGTAATTTCTTGTTATTTCATGTCAAGATTGAAATGCTAAGATCTTTTGTAACTTTTTTTAAAAAAATGTTTTTCTTTATTGAGAAATAAATTGCACCCAAATTTTTTTTTGGAAAAAATGATGAAGTGAAAAGATGCTTACACTTTCACAAGTACAGCATGTACACTGAAACAATTCCTCTATGGACAAGGAGAGCATTTGGGATTGCCATACAGTTGCTTCTCATGAGAAGACTGCAGTCTACAAAGGATAGAAATCTAGAAATAATGAATATCAAAGCAATAAATGGCAAGCAGAACTAAAAACTTCTATAGATCACCCACTACATAAGATGAGCAACTTGAAGGTTATAGAGAATCACAAGGTAGGGTTTGCAAACTCTCTTCCCAAAACTAGGTAAATCCAGGCTACTTGGAAATAACCACCTTCTCTGGAGGACACCATCCATTTGAACTTTTCTTTTCAACTAAATTGGCTTTTCTGAAAATCCATACCACATTTCGGACATAAACACTCTAGAAAATATCCAGAGATACTTTACCCGAAGAGTCCTTCACTCCTTCACTTGCAACAGAATACCCTACAAAACTAGACTTACAATCCTAGGTTTAGAAAGCTTAGAACTACATCATCATATGCTACAATGTCCTTCCTGTCAACGACTACTTCAGCTTCAATCACAACAACACATGAGCACATAACAGATATAAACTTCATGTAAACTTGACTGCAGGAAATACGATTTTAGTAATCCAGTAGTTGATGCATGGAACTCACTACCTGACTCTATAGTATCATCTCCTAACCTCCAAAACTTTACCCTTAGACTATCCACTGTTGACCTCTCCCAATTCCTAAGAGGTCAGTCGGGGGCATGCATAAGTGCAACAGCATGCCTTCTGTCCCCTGTCCTAATGTTTCTTTTATTTTTTACTAGTACCATGCATATGAATAATATTATATCTAATGTTTCTTCTTATTTTTTCTTTTTCTTTTCTTCTTACTAGTATCATGTAAATGAATATTATTATATCTTTACATACCTCCAGTATGTACTTGACACGACAAATAAATAAATAAAAATAAACAAAACTGTAGAAAGCACTACTACACCATTAATGGAAGTGAGAACCAGTTTGGTATAGTGGTTAAGGCAATGGTGATGGATGGGGAGACACATCTTAATATTGACAAGTTTGAGCAACACTGTGTTAAGATGTTACAATAGAAACCAAGAAACTTGTTATATAGAGAGAGTGCTGGTGAGACCACATTTGGAATACTGTGTTCAGTTCTGTAGACCTCACCTACAAAAAGATACTGACAAAATTGAACCGGTCCAAAGACAGGCTACAAGAATGGTGGAATGTCTTAAGCATAAAATGTATCAGGAAAGACTTAATGAACTCAATCTGTATAGTCTGGAGGACAGAAGGAAAAGGGGGGACATGATCGAAACATTTAAATATGTTAAAGGGTTAAATAAGGTCCAGGAGGGAAGTGTTTTTAATAGGAAGGTGAACACAAGAACAAGGGGACACAATCTGAAGTTAGTTGGGGGAAAGATCAAAAGCAACATGAGAAAATATTATTTTACTGAAAGAGTAGTAGATCCTTGGAACAAACTTCCAGCAGATGTGGTAGATAAATCCACTGTAACTGAATTTAAACATGCCTGGGATAAACATATATCCATCCTAAGATAAAATACAGAAAATAGTATAAGGGCAGACTAGATAGATCATGAGGTCTTTTTCTGCCGTCAGTCTTCTATGTTTCTTTGTTTCTTTTTAAGGCAGAATTACAGCATAGACTTCGGGCCATCATTATCCTTCAACCCAATCCACTTCATAGCATCGTTATTGTAGGGAAAATTATAGGAGGGATCATTATGTTCATTACCTTCAGTGGTAAAAATACAGGTAGCTTGTACATTTCAATAAACATTTTGTGGGCTGCCCAACCAGACTTTGAATCAGGTTAACCTATGCAGAATCAGGACGAGGTAGCATGATTCTGCTTAATTTCTAAAGTTAAATCCAATGTGCTGGCTCTGTTAAAAAGTGCTATTGCTAACATGTTGGAAGCCACTCTGAGTCTAAGGAGAAGGAAAGGGGGAAAAATCGAATAAAATAAATAAATAAATAAATAAATAAATAAATAAATAAATAAATAAATAAATAAATAAATAAATAAATCCTACTTGGTCCTTCAGTCTGCTCTTCCTTTTAAAAGAATACTCATATGACAAGTACATGACAGTTAACAGATAATTCAGCAATTATTATTTTTAAGCACAAACTGTATGAAATATGGATTTAAAAGTCTCAACCTGTCTTGAAGAACTGAGGTTCTTCCTTAACTTCTTTTCTTGTTGGGTGTCATCTTTTCAGTCTGCAACCCGAAGAATTGGGCTTGTCCCTTTCTTTTATGAAAGCATGAGTATTAAATCTCAATGGAAGAACAGGAGAAAAATAAAGCGAACAAATAAAATAACCTGTGGATAATGATTAGGGAACACAGAATTGTGGATCTTTTACCCCAGTTAGAAAGAACTTTTGTCCTGTTCTCCCAAAGGCCATGTGGTGGCAGTCCATGTCAGCCTACAGTATTCAATGGATGGAAGCTCCTTTACCTAATATATATATATTGGGAGATACACACACACACACACACACACACACTGCTAAAAAAAAAATAAAGGGAAAAGTTAAAAAAACAGAATATAACTTCAAGTAAATCAAACTTCTGTGAAATCAAACTGTCCACTTAGGAAACAACAATTTCACATGCGGTTGTGCAAATAGAATAGTTGTGCAAATATTCAGTGAGAATATTTCATTCATTCAGATCCAGGATGTGTTATTTGAGTGTTCCCTTTTTTTTTTTTTTGGAGAATGTTTAAATTCAGTTACTGTGGATTTACCAACTAGGGGAAAGTCTTCGGAGAGGGGCAGCATATAAATTTAATAAATAATGGTAATAACTAACCTCAAATAATGGTAATAACTAACCTCAGATGCCCCCTTGTTCTTGTGTTCACTTTCCTATTAAAATCTCTTCCATCCTGAACCTTATTTAACCCTTTAATATATTTAATTGTTTCAATTATGTCCCCCCTTTCCCTTCTGTCCTTCAGATTATACAGATTGAGTTCATTAAGTCTTTCCTTAGATAGATATAGAGATAGCTAGCTAGCTAGCTAGCTAGCTAGCTAGCTAGCTAGCTAGCTAGATAGCTAGCTAGCTAGATAGATAGATAGATAGATAGATAGATAGATAGATAGATAGATAGAGTACTCAGATAGATAGAGTACTCAGATAGATAGATAGATAGATAGATAGATAGATAGATAGATAGATAGATAGAGTACTCAGATAGATAGATAGATAGATAGATAGATAGATAGATAGATAGATAGATAGAGTACTCAGATAGATAGATAGATATACTCAGATAGATAGATAGATATACTCAGATAGATAGATAGATAGATAGATAGATAGATAGATAGATAGATAGATTACTCAGATAGATAGATAGATAGATTACTCAGATAGATAGATAGATAGATAGATAGATAGATAGATAGATAGATAGATAGATAGATAGAAGGGGGAGGGAGGGAGAGAGGGAGGGGGAGAGGGAGATAGTGAACCCCCAAAGTCAAGCCCAATAGAAAAGGTTTAGCCCCACTGATAATTCATTATATAAATTATATTAAAAGTTTGAATTGACTGCCATTTTCTTCTAGCTACATCCTCACTCACTTCACATATGGCCATTGAATATTCCTAAGTACAGTAACAAATTGCCTGAAAACAATATTCATTAATAAAATGTATTTTGTTTAGCCCTAAGGGGCAGAGGTGGCCCGAACCAGTAGCAACCTGCTGGTGATGTCACGGTGATGCCATGGAAGCAATTCTGTCAGTGCCAGTCCGTGGAGCTGCCATCTTTAAAAAAAAAATATGGGGGGAGGGATTTTATTTTTTGGAGAGGATTTTTTTTTCTGTTTTTTTTTCTTCTTCTGTGCATATGCAGAAGCTGAGTTTTCTACACTGGGCATGCGTCACTATCTTATTTTCGGCTTTGATTTTTGATTTTTTAAAAAAAAGTTCAGCACTGTGCCTTTGGCCTTGTGGCGCAAGGGTTAGCGAACTGGCAGTGATGTAAGTTAGAACCCTCCCCTGCTATGGGGCCTATCAGTCTATGTATTTATGAATTTTAAAAGAAGGAAAATTAGCTCAATTATTACAGCATTCATTATTAAACACCTTATTCCGCCGGACTTGAAATACTGTGATTAGACAATTTACAATGGCCTCCAATCTGATCTAACAGTAGCTTATAAAATTATATACTAAAATGTCCTTCCTGTTAGTGACTACTTCACCTTCAACCGCAACAACACATGAGCACATAATAAATTCAAACTTAACGTAAACAGCTTCAAACTAGATTGCAGAAAAGACAACTTCAGCAATAGAGTGATCAACGCCTGGAATGCATTACCTGACTCCGTGGTTTCTTCCCCAAACCCCAAAAATCTTTAACCTCAGATTGTCTACACTTGACCTCTCTCATTTTCTGAGAGGTTTGTAAGGGGCATGTATAAGCACACCATTGTGTCTACCATCCCTGTCCTATTGTCCCATTGTCTGTTTTTATAATTATTAACTACTTATGTTATGCTTATACAAACTACAATCCTATACTTGTTCAACAAAACAAACAAACAAACAAATTATTTACCCTTTTTGCTTTTTGGTACCTGCATTCTTGTTTTCCTAAATTGCCACATGTCATTTATGGCTAGTACAGTTTGGTTAGCAACAGTCAGACAATGTTTTGTTTTTAATGCATTTGAAGTGGTCACATAGGTTGTTGAAGTCAGATGTGCACTCTGCTTTCAATTGCTTTCCCCAACATTTGCTGTATAAAGTAGATTAAACTATTAAAACCAAATTTAGAAGGGGGGAAAGGAGTCAGTTGTAAAGCTTTGAGGATCTTCTTTTTGAAATCTTAGTTAATCTTTGTTTTTTATTCAACTATTTTTTTCATTTGATTGTTCGTTTGCACTGAGCTGCTTTTTGAAATAGTTTACTGAACTATGGTACATTCTGGGTATGGACAAATACCAAGGTATATGTTTATTTGTATATGTATGTGTGGAAGCTATGAAAGGTATGAACATGTGTGTTTGTATGTGCATGCTACTAAAAGAAAAAATGGGGAGGGAAAGATAGTAGGAGAATAAGTCATTCCACACTGAAAAGAAGAAAGTTAGGAGGCTTTGCTTTAAGACAAAAAAGGCTTTTTAATAAATTAATGGAGTATGTTACATCAAGAGTTTAAACTGAGTTCTAGCAAAGAACCTGTGGAATGTCCTTACAGAAAGAAGCCAACAAGAAAGAAACCACTCCTTTGGCCTAATCTTAAGTCACCACTGAACAATAAATTCTATTGACTGTCATGTGAAAATCAGATGAACCTATCACATTTTATGCTTCCATGACGGTTGAAGAATTATGGATTGGAAAAAGTCCACAAAAAGAATCATATTTAGAAGAAAGATGCTCTCTAGAGGAATTGCATTGAGTAAAAGATTTGAAACACAGCAACTAACAATCTGTCCTATTTGGGATGTTCTCAATTATGCTCATGCAGCTATCTATCTATCTATCTATCTATCTATCTATCTATCTATCTATCTATCTATCTATCTCCTATACCTTTCTTCTATTTCTATATCTCTTCTTCTATTCTTTCATTGATATGTTTTATTCCTATATCTTCTCTTCTATTCTTTCTTAGATATATTTTACTATGAGTATATCCTCTATAACCTTAATTATGTATTTTACTATGTGTATACCCACTAAAACCCACATTGTGTATTGGACAAAATAAATAAATAAAAATAGATAAATAAAATAAAATAAATAATATCTATCTATCTATCTATCTATCTATCTATCTATCTATCTATCTATCTATCTATCTATCTATCTATCTACCGACCTACCTACCGACCTACCTACCGATCTATCTATCCATCCATCCATCCATCCATCCATCCATCCATCTATCCTATCTATCTATCTATCTATCTATCTATCTATCTATCTATCTATCTATCTATCTATCTATCTATCTATCTATCTATCTATCTATCTATCTATCTATCTATCTTATCTATCTATCTATCTATCTATCTATCTATCTATCTATCTATCTATCTATCTATCTATCTATACATGCTGTTTTTATCATTGTTGTTAGCCGCCCCGAGTCTGCGGAGAGGGGCGGCATACAAATCCAATAAATATCTGTCTGTCTGTCTGTCTGTCTGTCTGTCTGTCTGTCTGTCTATCTATCTATCTATCTATCTATCTATCTCCTATACTTTTCTTCTATTTCTATATCTCTTCTTCTATTCTTTCATTGATATGTTTTATTCCTATATCTTCTCTTCTATTCTTTCTTAGATATATTTTACTATGAGTATATCCTCTATTAACCTTCATTATGTATTTTACTATGTGTATACCCACTAAAACCCACATTGTGTATTGGACAAAATAAATAAATAAAAATAGATAAATAAAATAAAATAAATAATATCTATCTATCTATCTATCTATCTATCTATCTATCTATCTACCTACCTACCTACCTACCTACCTACTTGGATTTATATCCCGCCCCTCTCCAGAGGCATATAAATCCATTAGAAACTATATAGATTGTGTTTATCCTTGATGATCTGACTCTAATCTGATCTTTCAGCTCTTCCAAAAGTGCAACTACTGTAACAAACTCCATCCATCTTGCTGCCGGTTGTCCTTTATATTCCCTCTACCTTGAAGATCCTCAGTGGTGCAGTGGTTAGAGTGCAGTACTGAAAGCTACTTCTGCTGATCATCGGCTGCCAGCAGTTTGGCAGATCGAATCTCAGTAGGCTCAAGGTTGACTCAGCCTTCCATCCTTCCAAGGTCGGTAAAATGAGGACCCAGATTGTTGAGGGCAATATGCTTACTCTCTGTAAACCGCTTAGAAAGGGCTTTAAAGCACTGTGAAGCACTATATAAGTCTAAATGCTGTTGTTATTGCTATTTCCCAGCATTAAAGAACTTTATCATTGCATAATATGACTCAAGTAGGATAATGAGAGGCACAAATTGTTCTGTCGGGCTCTCAAGTAGAATCCTCCGCGAAAATTCACAGGTACAAATTTCAGACACACACGTTTGAGAATTCAAAACAATGTTGTTTATAATGAAAATTCACTTAAACTAAGCCGTCTTTTTGTATAGCAAAGAGCACTCGTCTCCAAACAAACTGGTAATTGGTACAAGTCCCTTATCAGTTCTGAGATACTTAGCTTGCAGCTGTGAGGCAATTCACAGTCCTTCTTCTTTCACAAAGTGAAACACCCTTTGCTCTGCTTTAGTTTCAAAGCGGGGAAAAAGCAACACACCAAGGTCGAAGTCAGCAAGGAAGGCATGAAACACAATAATCAGATAATCCTCCACAGTGGCCAAACCCATATGCTGCTCTTTATAGCAGCCTCACTAATTACCACAGCCCCACCCAACCACAGGTGGCCTCATTTTCTTTGATAATAATCTCTCAGTTGTTGCTGCCTATGCACCGCTCTCCACATGCGTGGCTGTATCATTAACTCTTGTTCCGAATCCAAGGAGGAGAGAGATACTTGATCTCCTTCCGAACTGTCTGACACACTCTCCTCCTCCCTGTCACTCATGTCTTCTTGGTCAGAGGAGCCTTCATCAGCAGATTCCACCAGGAGCAAAACAGGCCTGCGGCATGTGGATGTCTCCCCCACATCCACAGTCCTTGGGGCAGAAGCTGGGCCAGAGCTAACCACAACACAAATGAGAAGTCATTTGTACCTTGAGTGAGAAGTATGGGTTGATGTATTTGATGACCCATTGTTTTGTTTCCTTGACAGTATTTTCAGGAGTCTTTTTCAATACCAAACTTCAGAAACATCAATTTTTCATCTATACCTATCCTACTTATTCAAAGTCTAACTTTTATTTCCATAAATTGTGTCAGTGAATATTGCTACTTGCATCTTACTGTTCCTCAGTTGCCAGCACTATTTTTACCTATAAAGGTACAGACCAGGAATTTCAAACTCAATTGAGAGCCACTCCACAGTTGTGTTTGAACTTGGGGAGGGTATGGCCAAGATGGGTGTGGCCAGTGTTAAATCCAGAAGTTTCTGTAACTAGGAAAAATAGTTAAGAAGTTGTTGTTAAGCAAAAGTCACTATATTCAGACAGGACTGTTTACTTGCCTCTGATTGGCCGCTGGGCTTTGGCGCCAAACTGAAGGAGCTGTCAGGCGTCGCTTGTTGCCGGGTGAAAGTTTTCCTGTGCTACCGGGCTTACGCGCCTCCTGTCAGATTCATTCGGGAGTGAAAGTAAGTCGCGGCTGTTTTGTTTCCCTGTTGAGAATAAAGCGTTTTAACTCAGTGCCGTTTACTCGGATCATTTCAGCCAGCTTGATGTCATTCATGTTGGGGGTTACTGTGGGTGTCCAAGCACTCCACCCAAGCTCTCTTGTTACTGGCAGAGGCAATGTGGATGGTCCTTCACTGCTTCCAGGGGCAGATCAAAGCACCCTGCAGGCCAGACTCGGTCCACAGACACCCTGGTATAGACATATCACAGCATTTTTAATAATGTTTTTCCTTGTGAATGTAGAAACTGAATAGTATAGGAGAAGTAGGAGCCCTCTTTTATGTAACTGTTTTTTTTAACTTAAAACATTTATTTATTCATTCATTCATTCATTCATTCATTCATTTATTAGATTTGTATGCCGCCCCTCTCCGAGGACTAGGAGCAGCTTCCAACAAGCAAAGTTTTGAAACAGAGTACGCTTAAGTAGTATGGCTACAAGCTTTTCCCCTCCACAACATTATCAATGTTAGGTTGAATCTAGACTTAGTCATTATAGTAGAGTAGGGTAGATTGGCATCACTTCTCTATACAATTCATTGCACAATAATAGAGTTAGAGAGACAGACAGACAGATTTGGAAACTCATGCAAAAATTCAGAGAAAGAAAGAAATTCAGCTAAAAATGTGACTGCGGAAACAGAATGATTCCTGCACATAATGAGTATTTCATAATCATTTATTCTGAGACTTCTGTGTGAGTGATCCACTTAAGATTATCAAAATAATTATATCAAAAATTGTAACAATTACACAACACCAACCAACATAAGATAAAGAGCAATAACTGCTTGCCTCTCTGTACAGACCAGAAGAAACCAAGTGGATATATGTAATCTTACAAGGTTGTTAACTTATAGATGGAACTGAACAAAAGATTTATTTGTATTTATATTTATTAGATTTATATGCGGCCCCTCTCCGTAGACTCGGGGCGGCTCACAACAGTGATAAAACGGTACATAGAGACAAATCTAATAATTAAAATCTAAAATAGCAATTATGCATATAAAAAATCTTGTTGTTGAACTGATACAAATAAGAACTGATACAAATAAGTAAATGAACAAATAATAGAAAATTAAAATTATTTGAAGACAGTGTAAATGCATTATCTTAATAGAAGTGAATAAGATAAAAAGTATACCAAGGTAAATAAAAATTATTTATATAGGATAATTATAGTATGGTACTCATAAGCTGTAAAAGGTAAACAGGATGGTTGACATTTATGCTGAATGTTTTCTATATAACTATTCATACATAAATGTATATGTGTCTACAGTATATAATGCTACATGCGCCTATCTGTTTGGATGTAGAACTGTTTGTTTGTTTTCTTTTATATATTTAATAAAGACTTTTTTAAAAAAAGAAGATTGAATTGTAAACACTGTTTTAGCAAAATTCTCCAATTAATATTTTGAAATGTAAATGTTACCTTTTAGTCAACAATAGCAAACAAGAAAATAGAGATTTTGAGTATATAGAATGATTCAATTCAATTCAATTTATTTGATTTGTATGCCGCCCTTCTCCGAAAACTCGGGACGGCTGATGCTATCATATCACAAGCTAATTGTTGGGGCAGATTTGGATAAGAGCCGGGGTAGCGCAGTGGTTAGAGTACAGTACTGCAGGCTGTAGAGTACAGTACTGCAGGCTGCTAGCTGTAGTTCAGCAGTTCAAATCTCACCACTGGCTCAAGGTTGACTCAGCCTTCCATTCTTCCGAGGTGAATAAAATGAGGACCCAGATTGCTGGGGGCAATATGCTGATTCTATAAACTTTTTAGAGAGACTGTAAAAGAACTATAAAGTGGTATATAAGTCTAAATGCTGTTGCTATTATTATTATTTATCAAATACTACAATCATAAGGCAAAATAAAACCCACAAAAACCCAACAATCAAAATCTCACAAGAAGGCAGTAGCAAATGGCAAATTTATTATTGCCAAGACATCTATGGGTCAATGAAGGTCATTTCCATTTGACCTTGTCTTAAAGGATGCTTTATCAGCAGAAGTAGCTTGCAGTATTGCACTCTAACCACTGCACCACCAAGACTCTATGGCTCTAGGTGCCACCTGTCCTATACCATTTCAGACAAGTGGCTGTCCAGTCTCTTCTTAAAAACTACAACTTCTGAAGGCAAACTGTTTAATTGGGTAATTTTTCCCACTGTTAGGAAGTTTCTCCTTAATCCCAGGTTGCCGCTGTCCTTGATTAGTTTCCATCTATTGTTTCTTGTTCTGCCCTCTGGTGCTTTGGAAAATAAGTTGATCCCCTCTTCTTTCTGGCAGCCCCTCAAAATACTGGAATACTGCTGCCATGTCACCCCTAGTCCTTCTTTTCTCTAGAGTGGCCATTCCCAATTCCTGCATCCCAATTCCATGGTCAACCATCCTTCATAGGTTTTTGTCTCCAGGCCTTTAATCATCTTAGTTCAGGAGTATCAAACTCAAGTTCATTGAGTGCTACACCAGGGTTGTGTTTGACCAGGGGATTGGGACAGAATGAGTGTGGGCAGGGTGGACATGGCCAGCTCAATGCCACTCGTGTCAAGAGCACCAGCGGTGGCCCAAATGCTGTGCTAGAGAAAATGGGCTTCTGAGCCCCGTTTTTGGCTGCAACAACCTCCTGCAAGCTCCTGAGCTCCTCCTCAACCAATGAAAATTGAGCTTGGGAGGACCTTGTGCAGCCCTCACGAGCTCTGTTTTTGCTGGCAGAAGCACCACGGGCCAGTCCTTCGCTGTTTTCAGGGTGGGTCCTTGGGCCAGAACTAAGCTGAATCCTTCCCAGGGCCTTGAGTTTGACATCTCTATCTTAGTTGCTCTCTCTTCTCTCTCTTTTTTGCAGAGTCTAAACATCCTTTTTGTAATCCTTTGTGGTAAACAAAACTGGATTCCAGATGTGGTCTGATGATGATGGTTTCTTTGTTAACCTACCACCCTGACCTTTCCTACATTTTTCACACCCAAGAAGTAGTAGCCACGATGCTGATTTGTTGAACTCAGCCAAGGATATTCTGAGATTGCCTATTATTATTATTATTATTATTATTATTATTATTATTATTATTATTATTATTATTATTTAGACTTGTATGCTGCCCCTCTCTGAGGACCTGGAGCCACCGTTCCCCATAAGCTGCGCCCGTGAGCAGGTGCGCACCCCCAAATACCCCCCGTGCGCCCTTTTCCACGGGCGCGTGCTCCCCATCCCCTGCCACCCCCCCAGGGGGGGGGGGCGGGGAGGCGCCGGCAGTAAAAGGAAAGGGAGCCGCGGCCGCCCCTGCCTCCCCACCATGCCTCCGGCCCCCTCGCTCTCCTCCTCCTCTGCCTCCTGTGCTCCCAGCCAGGGGGCTGCGAGAGAGAGTTTTCTCCACGCGCTTCGGGAATGCCCACCCCACCCCTCTCGCAGCCCCTTCGCTGGGAGCGCTTTCCTCCCAAGCTTTCAGCAAGGGGGTTGCAGTAGAGGCAGGACAGGTGTTCCCGAAGAACTCGGAGAAAGCGCTCTCTCAGCCCCCTCGCTGAAAGAGAGAGAGGGAGAGGGAGAGAGAAATCTCCTTTATGTAAAAAACAGTCACTCTACTCAATCACATCAACACATAACATTTAACGGTCAGAGAAGAAGGGGGCACGATCTAGCTGCCCCATGCCTGGTGACATAGATGGGTCTTAAGGGTCTTGCAAAAGGTGGGGAGGATGGGGACAGTGTGAATCTCTGGAAGGAGCTGATTCCAGAAGGCCGGGGCCGCCACAGAGAAGGCTCTTCCCCTAGGCCCCGCCAGATGACATTGTCTGGTCAATGGGACCTGGAGACTCTGTGGGACCTTATTGGCCGCAGCAGAAGGTGGTCACATAAGTAGTAGTAGTAGTAGTAGTAGTAGTAGTAGTAGTAGTAGTAGTAATAATAATTTATTAGATTTGTATGTCACCCCTCTTCGAGGACTCGGAGCAGCTCACAACAGCAAAAGCAATACAATAAATCCAATGATAAGAAACTAAATTAAAACCCATAATTACTAAAAACCCAGACAGGTCAGCACAATTTGGTCCGATGCCATGTAGGGCTTTTTAGGTCATCACCAACACTTTGAATTGTGTCTGGAAACCAATCGGCAGCCAATGCAGGCTGCAGAGTGTTGGAGAAACATGGGTGTATCTGGAAAGACCCACGACAGCTTTCATGGCCGCGTTCTGCATGATTTGAAATTTCCGAACACTCTTCAAAGGTAGTCCCATGTAGAGAGCGTTGCAGTAGTCGAACCTCGAGGTGATAAGGGCATGAGTGTTGTGCACTTCTCCAAAAAACTCTTTCCTAAGCTTGTTTGCAAGTGATACAGCTGGTCAATACTTGTTAAAATGAACAGTTGCCTTTTTTCCAGTTGCAAAAAGTGGCAGTACTCAACATGAAGAAAATACATTCACAAGAGAGGATGAGAACCAAAGAAATATCCTGCTTTTGGCTCAATCAGCTTGCGACCCAACAAGCCAAACATAACTCACCAGCCATGTATTTATGGTGGCCGCCTGCCAGAGGTTTCACACGCGCACACCCATACATAAGCACATTTGTACTTTCAGGCAGCCAGAAAAATGAAGAAGTTTATTAAGCCTCTGACAAGCCACTCCGCATGATAGATGACCAGTATTCAATGTGACGGACCTCAACATTTTACGTTGCATAGGCAATGCAGTATTTGGTTTACCGGTTCTTTTTAGAAAACAGTGGAAAGGAAAGAAAGATAGGAAAAGGGTAAATTGCTAGTTCAACAAGTAGGGTGACTATTTATCTTTCGGTATCCTGGTTTCGCTCTATCATCCTTATGTCACAACTGGAGCGGAGCACAATATTTATCTCAGAACTCCAAACCCTTCTGAACTGAGCTTTCGTTCCAAGGTTCAATCGGTTTATGAACATCAGCCAAAACTCTTGAAAGTTTGGCAAACAGGAACTGAGGTTATTCATTTAATTTGAAAGGAGCCAAGCCTACTGCCCTAGATAGCCTCACAAAACCTACTTCCACCTCCACCCATTTTAAATCTCAGCTCATCCACCACTCCCCAACACCAGCCAATCAAAATCTAAGGCAAGAGATTCCAGGGGGAGACAACAAAGAGTGATAGAGTGACACTACTTTAGTGGGTAACTTAATTCTAAGGGTGAGGAAAGACATCACTGCCTGTAGCTATGAATCTCTGGTATATGGATGCCAGCTTTGAAATTAGGACTACTGAGGATGGATGGATGGATGGATGGATAGAAGGAAAGAGGAAAAATAAGATAATGTTGGCTGGGTGATGTGGATTTTACATAATGTTATAAACAGTTTAGGTAATGTTATGAGTAATGTTATGAGCTACAACGTCCTTCCTGTCAACGACTACTTCAGCTTCAACCACAACAACACACGAGCACGCAACAGATACAAACTTAAAGTAAACTGCTCTAAACTCAACTGCAGGAAATACGATGTTAGTAACCGAGCTTTGTTCTCTGTATCTGATGATCAGCAGGTTCTTTCCAAAACTCTGACAACATATGAATCCACAAAGATTTGCATTGGAGTTTATGTGTTTACATGTGTACCAAATTCACTATATTTTATATTACTCATGGAACTGGGGGAAAGGAAGTCGAACTGGGTACAGGATGTCATAACCAGCCTTGCAAGTAGTATCCACGATTTTTAAAAAAATCAAGCTATACTCTTAATCTGATCTGAGAACACTCTCAAATTAAGAGTGATCAAGACCCCAAAATGTATAGTCCTCCAGAGAATCTCACTGTTTCCTCCAACTTCCAGAATATTCAATTTCTCTGGTAACTTACTGTCTGTGATTACACAACACATTGAATCATAAACTGCCTAATTTTAGCTTAATTAGTTATGCAATACTAGACTATACGGTTGATGGAGAGTCCATCCTCTCTTTAAATCAAGGAGCCTTGCAACAATTAGGGCAAATGGTCAGGATTAGATCAAGAGAAGGGTATTCACACACTACCTCTTGTGCCTATTTCTCACTTGGCCAAATGTTAGTCACTGTGTGTAGGAGACAAAGCAAACATTTTCTCTTCTTTCTCCTTAATTTTCTGTCTTCAAGATGCAATTTAAAGACAAATAGGGCTATTGTATCCTCACCTCTTTTCTAATAAATCTGGCTTTTATTTCAAAACATGAATGCATGTTAGCATCAGTGTTCCCTCTAATTTTTTGGGGTGGGTGGGCGGAAAAGTATAGTGTCTGAACGGCAGTAAATAAATAAATAAACAAACAAACAAACAAACAAACAAACAAATCAACCAACCAACCAACCAACCAACCAACCAACCAACAAACAAACAAACAAACAAACAAACAAACAAACAAACAAACAAATAAAAAACCCACCATGTTTTTCCTCAGAGAATTTCAAAATAAAATACTGTACTGTGTGTCTATAACAATGAGCTCATAATAGGGAACTCTATCAATATCAAAATGCCACTTAAATAGTTGAGCTAGTTTCAAACTAGATTTTGATTTTCTTTCTCTCTTCCTTACTCCCATTCTTTTTCTTTCTCTTTTCCTTCCTCTCTTTTTTCTATCTGTTTCTCTCTCTTCCTCTCTTCCTCTCTCTCTCCTTCCCTCTCATTCTTTCCCTCTCGGCTTCTGGGCAGGTTTGGAAAACTCTGAGTTGATGATGATTTTTAAGTGAGCGATTGCTCATTGCTCACTTTAAAATTGCTTAGAGGGAACTATGGTTAGCATTCTAGGTAGTAGCCCCTACCAAGACAGTGCATCTGCATCCAAGACAGTGGTATTATGACCATCGTCATTTCAACGGGATGGTCTACTACTTTAAAAATAATTTTTTTCAGCACTCCGATTATTCAGGAATATATTTTCTAGCAAGGGCTGTTGCTTCACTTTTAGTCAGCATGACCTCAAGACACAGCACTGTCAGAGATCTTCAAACTTGGCAACTTTAACACTTGTGGATTTCAACTCCCAGAATATTCCATCCACCCATGCTGGCTGGAGAATTTATTTATTTATTTATTAGATTTGTATGCCGCCTCTCTCCGGAGACTTGAAGCAGCTCACAACAACAAAACAGTACAAATCCAATAGTGAAAAACAATTTAAAACACTTAATATAAAAAACAATCATTAACACCATAAGTACAGCGGAAACGGCCCAGGGGAATCAGTTTCCCCATGCCTGACGACAGAGGTGGGTTTTAAGGAGTTTGCGAAAGGCAAGGAGGGTGAGGGCAATCCTAATCTCCGGGGGGAGTTGGTTCCAGAGGGTCGGGGCCACACAGAGAAGGCTCTTCCCCTAGGTCCCGCCAGATGACATTGTTTCATCGATGGGACCCGGAGAAGGCCAACTCTGTGGGACCTAACCGGTCGCTGGGATTCGTGCGGTCTCGGAGATATTCTGGTCCGATAACCAACACTTTGAATTGTGCCTGGAAACTGATAGGCAACCAATGCAGGCTGCCGAGTGTTGGTGTGACATGGGTATACCTGGGGAAGCCCATGATTGCTCTCGCAGCTGCATTTTGCACAATCTGAAGTTTCTGAACACTCTGAAGAGATAGCCCCATGTAGAGAGAGTTACAGTAGTCGAACCTTGAGGTGATGAGGGCATGAGTGACTGTGAGCAGTGACACCCAGTCCAGGTAGGGCCGCAACTGGTGCACCAGGCAAACCTGGGCAAAGGTTCCCCTCACCACAGCTGAAAGATGGTTCTCTAATGTAAGCTGTGGAGCGAGGAAGATGCCCAAGTTGCGGACTCTCCCTGAGGGAGTCAGTAATTCCCCCCCCCAGGGGGATGGACGGACAGATGGAATTGTCCTTGGGAGGCAAAACCCACAGCCACTCCATCTTATCAGGGTTGAGTTTGAGTCTGTTGACACCCATCCAGACCCTAACAGTCTCCAGGCACCAGCACATCACTTCCACTGCTTTGTTGACTTGACATGGGGTGAAGTTGTACAGCTGGGTATCATCAGCGTACTGATGATACCTCATGCCATGCCGCTGGATGATCTCAAATTCTGGGAGCTGAAGTCCAAAAGTCTTAAAGTTGCCAAGGTTTGTTGCCTCAGAATAAAAGAGTAGAGCCATTCTGGAGACCAATTCTAATAGTTAGGACAAGTTTTCCAAATGCCTTATTCTGAGTTGTCCTTCCTCCAGAGCAAGGCGGTTTGACTAAGGTGACTGACCATCAAAAAGTTGTTTGGCACTAGCAAGGATTTTTTGTGGCAGTGCCAATCACAACACTTGAGGAAGAATTTATTTTCTTCGGACAAAGAGGGTAGAAGTTATAAAGGAAATAGTGAGCCCAAGTGATTAATTTTTCTGAAAGCATGACTTCTTGAACTATTGCTGCACAACATCCTTGGTGTGATACTTGGTACAATTCTTAATTCCATGTCTGTTTCTTTTATTTTCCTGTGGGTTTTTTTCCCCCTTTCTCTTTTGTTCTTGGAAAATGCAATCTTTTGCCTCATCTTTTATTACTTTTTCCTTCTTGGTTCAATAAGTTCACCTTAGGGGATGCTGGAACTACAACATACCTCTTTGTTTCTTACTGATGAAGAAATTAAATTAATTTGAAAAACATGGCAAGCCATGTTGCACTTCTCTGTTTGCATCTGGTATACTTTTGTATGTAATTGCTTCACAGTTTTCTTCCCCGCCCCTATATTAACAGAAAACAGAATGTTTTTAAAAGATCTCCATTGAAGGAATAAACATTTACCAAAGATTTGAAGTGTGTTTTGTTTTATCGTTGTTTTGTTTTGCATCTTTTGGAACAAGTAAGAGTTTTTCCTCACATAACTTTAGAAATGCATCCAGGTTTCACAAAACTATATCAAATGATTGGGCCTCTGAATGAAAAAAAAGCTCAGCTACTGCAACCTTCCCCAAGACTTTTAAGCTTTCCAGATGTGTTGCACTAGAGTTCTCTGAAAAGTGAAGGAAGGCTGGGAGACTTTGCCTTTCAAGAAACACAGGAAAAATAAAACAAAATGATAATTTAAAGGGAGAACCCTGTGTTTTCTTACACACTATATTGGAATACAACACTACTTCAATTTTGTATTCCGGACTGTGTACAGCAAACTAATACCCAAGAGTATAACAAATGAAAGAATGTCAGTAGAAAGCTGAACACGATTTTTAGAGGGGGAAAACAAGACAGAATAGCACTTTAACACTTCCAAGAAAAAGATGGATAACTGTTACATTAAAACACAGTATGTTCTAACTATTTAAAGTTTAAAGATAAGTTCTTATGAGTAAGCAGTTACGAAACGTTGTATGGTGGCTTTCCCCTGTGCTGTAAGATTTAAGCCTTTAAACCTGAGTTGCAAAAAATGTCTACAAACATTAGATGGGAGCAAAGAAATTTAAGAACCCCTCTTTGCTGATATCTAGTGGCTATCCAGAGATCTGCAACTCAAGTCTAGTAATTCTATTTTAAGGTTTTCCTGCTTAACCTCCAAATGTTCATTGTTTGGGGGAAGATAGAGCTACACGGCCATCGTATTCCTATTACTCAGTTAAGTTAGCCATCCTACAATACAGAGATACATTTTGGATGTATAGGACACTCATTTACAAAAAATACTGATCCACAATCACATTTTAACTTTAAATGTGCAGTCTATCAGGGATCCAGTGTTTCATGCCTATCCACCCCCAATGAATTTAATGGAGAAAATAGTAATTGATATAACCAGCGGTGGGTTCCACTTACCTTCACCACCAGTTTGCATCGGAACATTTTGGGCACATCCCCTCCTGCAATTTTGCTCCGTGCTGTTCTGTCGGGCTCTCTGGTAGACTCCTCCCCAAAATCCACAGGTACAAATTTCAGACACACACACGTTTGAAAATTCAAAACAATGTTCTTTATAATAAAAATTCACTTAAACCAAGCCCTCTTTTGGTATAGCAAAGAGCACTCGTCTCCAAACAAACTGGTAATTTGTACAAGTCCCTTATCAGTTCTCAGATACTTAGCTTGCAGCTGTGAGGCAATTCACAGTCCTTCTTCTTTCACAAAGTGAAACACCCTTTGCTCTGCTTTAGTTTCAAAGCGGGGGAAAATCAGCGCACAAAAAGTCAGTAAAGCAGTCACGAAACACAACAATCAGATAATCCTCCACAATGGCCAAACCCACAGGCTGCTATTTATAGCAGCCTCAGTAATTACCACAGCCCCACCCAACCACAGGTGGCCTCATTTTCTTTGATAATAATCTCTCAGTTGTTGTTGCCTATGCATCGCTCTCTGCATGCGTGGCTGTATCATTAACTCTTGTTCTGAATCCAAGGAGGAGCTAGATAATTGATCTCGTTCTGAGCTATCTGCCACACTCTCCTCTTCCCTGTCACTCATGTCTTCTTGGTCAGAGGAGCCTTCATCAGCTGACTCCACCAGGGGGTCAAAACAGGCCTGCAGCATGTGGATGTCTCCCCCACATCCACAGTCCTTGGGGCAGGAGCAGGGCCAGAGCTAACCACAACACATGCATGCTCAATAGCAGGATTCCTCCTGCTGAAGGGCTGATCAGTTGTGCTTTGGGCAAAGAAATAAAGGTTAGTATTAACCCTGGGAGCAGAGGAGGAGAAGCCATCCAAACAGGGAAAAATTCGCTAAAAATTTCAAAACAAAAAGATGGCAGCCTCCATGAACTAGCACCGACTGTGACATCACCAGCAGGTCACTACTGGTTCAAGTCACCCAGTCCAAACCGAGAAGAACCCACCTCTGAATATAATCACGTGAAAGCTTCTTGGGGATATATGATTCTGGAACATGGTCCTTTAACCTAGATTCTTCCAGCTTTAGTGATTCCAACCAGTGGGGAAAATTATGAGCTACTGAATAAATCCATACAGTTTCTTCATTGGAGAACTGAAAAAGCTCCTGGTCCTATTTATGGCTAGGAAAGAAGAACTTTTGATTGTTTCTTCTTTCTCTGAATGACATATATTTTAATATGGGTCACCTGGCCTTTTTCATTAGCTTGTGATTTACATTCCAGGGACTGCTACAATTTATGCCAAGGTACAAACTTTGTCCATGACCCAGATGGAATGCATTGGACTGAAGCTGGAAAACAATGTATTTATTCTTTTTTTAATTAAAAACACCTTCCTTTTTTATTTTTAAAAAAGGTGAAGTAATGAAGGAGGATTAGCTATTTAGCAATCTGGACAGACTCACTTTCTTACAGAAAAATAAAATGAAAGGATAAAGTGCTTCTCTTTCTGTATTAGGGAGTTCAAGAAGTGGGAACAGGTTGCTGGTTAGAATAGTATTCCGTTATAATTCCATTTATGCACTAAGAAAGAGGTAGTTGAATCATTACTAAAAGGACAGGCTATTTGTGTCCTCCAAGGGTACGGATGCCTTCAGTTCCTAGCCACTGATTCAATTCAATTCAATTCAATTTATTAGATTTGTATGCTGCCCCTCTCCGAAGACTCGGGGCGGCTCACAACAACGATAAAAACAATATTATAATGGCACAAATCTAATATTAAAAATAACTAAAAACCCTATCATAATTAAAAAGCAAACAGCACATACATACCAAACATAAATTATAATGAGCCTGGGGAAAAGATGTCTTAAATCCCCCATGCCTTGCAGTATAGGTGGGTCTTAAGTGGTTTACGGAAGACAAGGAGGGTGGGAGCAATTCTAATCTCCAGGGGGAGTTTATTCCAGAGGGCCGGGGCCGACACAGAGAAGGCTCTTCCCCGGAGCCCGCCAGACGACATTGTTTAGTCGACGGGACCCGGAGAAGGCCAACTCTGTGGGACCTTATCGGCCACTGGGATTTGTGCGATAGCAGGCAGTTCCGGAGGTACTCTGGTCCAATGCCATGTAGGGCTTTAAAGGTCATGACCAACACTTTGAATTGTGACCGGAAACTGATCGGCAGCCAATGCAGGCCACGGAGTGTTGTAGATACGTGGGCGAATCTGGGAAGCTCCACGATGGCTCTCATGATCATACTGCACTAGGGTGATGGGAGTTGAAATCCAAGCTAGCTGGAAGGAGAAGACCATCAATTTATCTTAATATACTCAGGTAATGAAATACACTGCTCAAAAAAAAATAAAGGGAACACTTAAACAATACAATATAACCCCAAGTAAATCAAATTTCTGTGAAATCAAACTGTCCACTTAGGAAGCAACACTGATTGACAATCGATTTCACATGCTGTTGTACACATTCAACTTTATACAGAACAAAGAATTCAATGGGAATATTTCATTCATTCAGATCTAGGATGTGTTATTTGAGTATTCCCTTTATTTTTTGAGCAGTATATATAGACATAACTTGCCCATCTTTTTCCGTATGTGAACATTTCTCAGTTTTTACACAGTGCTATCAGTTACACAGATCTTAAAACATATTGCATAACTTACCCCACCTTCGTTTTCTAGCTTATTTATATTGTAATGTCCACTACAAGTCAACATTTTCATATTCCCCAAAGAAAAATGAAAATAATTAATTCTGTCCAAGAGGCCTCTTCCCGCTTGCACTTAATCATAGCACAAACATAATCTGGCAAATTCTTTTTCTGCAGTGTTCCCATGACATTGTCTCAGCTCATTCTCAACTTGGAATTTGGGCAATTTAAACTTATCTCTACTACAGCTGCTATTAAAATAGTATTTTCTTCTTTAAGCAGTTAGTTTTACCATAGGTGGAGACCAATGCACAGCATTCGTGACCATGTCATTCATCTCATAATCCTAGCACTTAAAGCTCTTACACAGACCCCATCCAGTCCCTGGCATTGCTTTCCAAGGGCATTCAACTTTGGGCAGTGGGAGCAACTAAGATGATCAGGGGACTGGAAGCTAAAATGTATGATTGCAGTAACTAGATATTTTTAGTTTAATGAAAAAGGATTAAGGGGTACATGATAGTAGTGTTCTAATATCCAAGGGGTTGCCATAAAGAAGAAGGAACCAAGCTATTAATATATTTGTGAGTGACATAGGGGAAGGTTTGGTAGGGAAGGTTTGCCTATTTTCCGATGACTCTAAAGTGTGCAATAGGGTTGATATTCCTAGAGGCGTCTGTAATATGGTAAATGATTTAGCTTTACTAGATAAATCGTTAAAGCAATGGAAACTGCAGTTTAATGTTTCCAAATGTAAAATAATGCACTTGGGGAAAAGGAATCCTCAATCTGAGTATTGTATTGGCAGTTCTGTGTTAGCAACAACTTCAGAAGAAAAGGATTTTGGGGTAGTGATTTCTGACAGTCTCAAAATGGGTGAACAGTGCAGTCAGGCGGTAGGGAAAGCAAGTAGGATGCTTGACTGCATAGCTAGAGGTATAACAAGCAGGAAGAGGGAGATTATGATCCCGCTATATAGAATGCTGGTGAGACCACATTTGGAATACTGTGTTCAGTTCTGGAGACCTCACCTACAAAAAGATATTGACAAAATTGAATGGGTCCAAAGACGGGCTACAAGAATGGTGGAAGGCCTTAAGCATAAAACATATCAGGAAAGACTTAATGAACTCAATCTGTATAGTCTGGAGGACAGAAGGAAAAGGGGGGACATGATCGAAACATTTAAATATGTTAAAGGGTTAAATAAGGTCCAGGAGGGAAGTGTTTTTAATAGGAAAGTGAACACAAGATCAAGGGGACACAATCTGAAGTTAGTTGGGGGAAAGATCAAAAGCAACATGAGAAAATATTATTTTACTGAAAGAGTAGTAGATGCTTGGAACAAACTTCCAGCAGACGTGGTAGATAAATCCACAGTAACTGAATTTAAACATGCCTAGGATAAACATATATCCATCCTAAGATAAAATACAGAAAATAGTATGGCAGACTAAATGGACCATGAGGTCTTTTTCTGCCATCAGACTTCTATGTTTCTATGTTTCTCCAAAGCACCCAATGGGAGGGCGAGAAGCCATGGATGAAGGAAAGAAGCAACCTAGACATAAGGAAATATTTATTGACAATTAATCAGTGAAATAACCTGCCTCCAGAAGTTTTGGGTGCTCCAACACTGGAGTTTTGAAGAGAAGCAACCCCCCCCCCAAGCCCCTATTGTCCTACTGTTGTGTGAGCTACATTTAAACATGATTTTACAATTTTTCTGAACATTTATTCAGCAAAATTGTGAAATCATGTTTAAATGTAGCTGAAACCTATCTTGAAAAAGAAGGTTTCTCAGTGAGGTGGATAAGCTGCCTCTACACCACGTTTTGATGGTTAAACTCATGCCCATTGTCGAAAGTTTTTTTCAGTCACTTCTGTTGTCATTTTTTTTAATCGAAAGGAGTTTCCTCATTCATGAGCATATGCTGTATGTCAGATGCCAAAATCTTGTGTTTCAGTCAATTTTATTTATTTTATTTATTTATTTATTTATTTTGTCCAATACATAATACACATTGAAGAGAATAGATAAGTAATAATATAAATAAAGAAAAGAATAGAAGAAAAGATATAAAAGTATAGGTGAACTTATTTGAAAGGAAGAAAAGGTAAATGAGATAAGGAGAGACAATTGGACAGGGGACGGAAGGCACACTGACCTCTAAGGAACCTGGAGAGGTCAATCGTGGATAGTCTAAGGGAAAAATGTTGGGGGTTATGGGTTGACACTACTGAGTCAGGTAATGAGTTCCACGCTTCGACAACTCGGTTGCTGAAGTCATATTTTTTACAGTCAAGTTTGGAATTTTCCCCAGGTTTGGCAATTCTTTGGGAAACAGCAAGATTGGGCCTAAAATTGGGCTGAGGGGCAGTGAGAAGAATCAACTGTGTCTCATAAAAAGATAGTTTTATTTTGGTTTGTTGAGTCCAATGGAGGTTCCTCAGAGCCTTCAGGAACTGTTCCATAGGACCTCCTATGTATCTTCTGAAAATAAATTTCTGGAACTAAGATCAGGGTGTATTTTAACCCCAAAGCAAAACAATTACCTTATTATGTTTTGCAAAAAGCAAAGGATAGACTTTAGATCATGTCTATTCATACAATCCAATTTTTGAGATCCACAACATTATATACCAGTGATAGTGAACCTTTTTTGGCTTGGGTGCCCAAAGGGAGTGAGCGCATGGGATAGTGTGCACATGCATGTCCACACCCATAATACAATGCCCTTCCCCGCGTATGTCTACAACCCCTGCATTGTCCCCAGGCGTGCACACAGGCCTCACTGAAGCCTCCAGATTTCTGGTAGGCCTGTTGAGCCGTTTTTTGCCATCCCTAGGGTTCAGGAGGCTTTCCTGAAGCTTGGGGAGAGTGAAAATGGATGAAAAGAAGGCTGGAAATCAGCTGACCAGTGGGCACATGCGGGTTGGAGCTGACATAGAGCAACACCTTGAGTGCCCTCAGATAGGGCTCCACATGCCACCTGTAACACCCGTGCCATAGGTTCGCCATCACTGCTATACACCAACCACATGAGCTACTTGGACAAGGCTACAGTAAATTCATTTGTGAATAGAGCCAATAAGTATAAACAATAAAGCCTGAAGTTGCAACATCTTTTTCGTGTGCACAGCAGAAAACTCTAATATGAATTATTCCTCTATTTTTTTTTTATTCAGGTCCTGAAATTTCTAAGGAATCCACTTCATTTATAATTAAACTAATCCATTAACATTAATATGCTCTATTATTAGACTTATCTATCTTTTTTGAGTCATCTGCTTAGCTGTTCTCCCATTTTTTATTAACTTTAACATTTCTGCCGCAACTAAAACTTTATTTAAGCAAAAGTTAAGTGTTATTGATTTCAGTGGAAATGTGTCAAATTAAGTACATTTAAGATGACTGTATTTTTTCTTCTTCCTGGGATAACCCCCTTTTTAAAACTTTGGCCTCGTGAGAGTAAACTTCTTAAACACATCTTCAGTCTTCATAATTTTTCCAAATGGAGAAACCTTTGTCAACATTGTTTTTGAATTTCTGAATTTAAGATCATAGTACAGCTAAATAAGTCTCATTACATCATGAAGTTGCTATACTTAACAAGGAAAGAATCTCGGGGGAAGAAGGGAAGAGTTAAACAAAAACGCTCTTTTCATTTTGAATTAGAAATGTATCTGAGGGATTAGTCAATTTTTGGAAACGTCTCTTGCCCTCAATGAACAGCCAAAAATGGGGTTTATACTTTATCATATGTATAGAACACTTTTCAAATCACTGCTAAACATGCAGCTCAAAGGGTCATGTCCTGTGAATACTTTGGCAGGCTGATGGTGGCTACAGTGAGTACTTATTAAACTCTTGATGAGGTTCATTTCATTTTTAGACATTAGCCATAAATCACAGTAGTTTAGATGATCATGTAGTGGAATTTCTAGTGCAGCAGTTTTCCTTTATATGGATTGATACTGCATCGTCCTAATTTATCCTAGAAATTTCATGGAAATATCTAGGCTGACGATAAGAAACCTGTCCCATAAATTGTACTTTTCCCACATTCTTATAATTAAATGGGAGCTGGCAAGGTACAAATGAAACCCAATAAATAAAACAAATTACCACCCTTTCTAATCACAAGTTTGCCTCTAGGCTCAACCTGTTTTATTTTATTTTTATTTGTTTGATTTATTTGAATTTCTAGGTCGCAGACTCAAGACGGCTTACAAGATAAAATCAAATACAAAATACAAAATTTAAGAAACCCAAACATAAAATCTAAGTTTAAAACCCCCAACAATTAAAACCATTTAACCAAATTCATCCAAATCACAGTTATATTATCACCCAGAGCAGAATGCTAACGCTCAACTGCCCCAAGCCTGCTGGCAAAGGTGTGTTTTTAAAACCTTTCAAAAGGCTAAGAGGGTGGGGGAGGTGTGAATCTCTGGGGGGAATTGATTGCAAAGGACAAGAGTTGCCACAGAGAAGGCCCCACCAGGCAACATTGCTTGGCTGGACCTGGATAAGGCCGACTCTGTGGCATCTGACTGGCCACTGGGATGTGTGAGGCAGGAGATGGTTCTGTAAGTATTATTTATTATTTATTTTATTTATTTATTGTTAGAGTTGGAAGGGACCATGCGGGTCATCAAGTCCAACCCCTGCCTAAGCAGGAACCCTATAGTATCCTATCCAAATGGCAGTCCAATTTCCTCTTAAAAATGTCCAGAGTATTGGAGTTCACAACGTCCGCTGGTAGGTTGTTCCACTGGTTGATCGTTCTGACCGTCAGGAAGTTCTTCCTTATTTCCAGGTTGAATCTCTCCTTGGTCAGCTTCCAGCTGTTGTCCCTCATCCGGCCCTCCGGTGCCCTAGAGAATAAAGTGATCCCCTCCTCTCTGTGGCAACCCCTCGTATGCCTGTAGACTACTATCATGTCCGCTCTGGCCCTCCTTTTCATAGTAGTCTGGTCCTCAGCCATGTAGTTATAGCTGATAACTTTAAATTGTGTTTGGAAACCAATTGGTAGCCAATGCAGCTTACTGAGTGATGGTGATATATGGGTATACCTCGGTAGGCCCATAATGGCTCGCGCAGCTATATTTAGGATTAGCTACAGTCTCCGAACGTTTTTTAAAGGTAGCTTCATGTAGATAGCATTGCAGTAATTGAGCCGTGAGGTGATGAAGGCATACGTTTTCTTAGCAACATTTTTGGAAGTGGCCACCTTCCTACGTCTGAGATGGAATGACTGGTCCAAGTAATCCAGCTGGCTTCAAGCCTAAAATAGGATTAGAACTCAGAGTCCCCAGGTTTCTAGACCAGTATCTTCAGCAATCCTGTAGCACTAGAGAGGTTGGCAGATAGCAAATTACCAGTCTGTCTTTAGGAAAATTGTGGCCACCCGCAAGTGGCAGGCTTTGCGTGTGCAGAGTTCTTTTCGATGGCTGACATTTGGTGAATAATGTAACATGTTCTCAACATTTCAAATCTGTCCACTGGCCTTTAATCTTGGCTCACTGTGCCTGGTGATGTGCCTCCTTTTGCCTCAAATTATGGCTATTAAGACAAATCCCACAATTCCCAGAAGGCTGGGTTGATGTTAGAGAGAAAGAGAGAGTGTTTCAATACATCTGGTGGCCATTTATAGTGAGCATAAGAAATGCTTGTTCCAATTATTCCCATGGATTTCCACTTTGAAAGTTTTTTTTAAAAAGGTGTTATGGCACACCCTTATAAATTCAGACTTTACGCTTGTATAAATTCAGTAGTAAAAAGAGCTTAAATCTAGACGTCTCCTGCAAGCTGTTACTTGTACTGGCAGATTGCATATTTCAAACATGGTTCTATTCTGAAGTATACACTAAGCAGACACTGGATTATGGCTTTTGGGTGGGATAACATTACATTAGGTTAAAGCTGCAGCATATTTTTGCACTGTTATAGAATTATGATGGAAATACAGAATACATATTAGCATTCCCCATAGCCATATTTTTTAAAAGTACTTATTCTTAAGCCTGTTGATGGATGCCATCTGTATTAGCCAGCTTTTTTTGCAATGCCTTCTTCCCTACAACCCACAGACTTGTAGTTATTGTTAATATTGGGATGTATGGAATCAGAATCCCAAAAGAGGGGCCTTTGGCAATCCAAAGGATTGGCACTAGGCCCAGTGAGTCTGGAAAGATGTAGCAAAATTTTGGCTTGCCTTGCATCTTTTAAATTAGACTACTGCATTCAGGATCAATGGAGCATAGTCTGAATTGTCCCATAGTCTGAATTGAAGAAGGACTTAATTACAGTAACTACTCAGTCTGTTTGGGTATATTGATGGAGAAGGCATTATTTTTGTATGGTATGGTATGGTATGGTATGGTAGGGTAGGGTAGGGTAGGGCAGGGCAGGGTATGGTATGGTATGGAATGGAATGGAATGGAATAGAATTTATTGATTTGATTTGATTTGATTTGATTTGATTTGATTTGATTTGATTTGATTTGATTTGATTTGATTTGATTTGATTTGATTTGATTTGATTTGATTTGATTTGATTTGATTTGATTTGATTTGATTTGATTTGATTTGATTTGATTTGATTTGATTTGATTTGATTTGATTTGATTTGATTTGATTTGATTTGATTTGATTTGATTTGATTTGATTTGATTTGATTTGATTTGATTTGATTTGATTTGATTTGATTTGATTTGATTTGATTTGATTTGATTTGATTGCCGCCCCTCTCCGTAGACTAGACTAGACTAGACTAGACTAGACTAGACTAGACTAGACTAGACTAGACTAGACTAGACTAGACTAGACTAGACTAGACTAGACTAGACTAGACTAGACTAGAATAGAATAGAATAGAATAGAATAGAATAGAATAGAATTCTTTATTGGCCAATTTGTCTTTGGTGCATATGCTCTCAGTGTACATAAAAGAAAACATACATTTGTCAAGAATCATGAGATGCAACACAAAATGATTGTCATAGGATACAAATAAGCAATAGGGAGACAATCAATATTAATATAAATCGTATGGATACAAGCAACAAGTTATAGTCATAAGTGAGAGGAGATGGGTGATAGGAACTATGAGAAGACTAATAGTAATAGTAAAGCAGCCTTAGTGAATAGTTTGACAGTGGTGAGGGAAATATTTGTTTAGCAGTGTAATGGCATTCAGAGAAAAACGGTCCTTGTGTCTAGTTGTCTTGGTATGCAATGCTCTATAGTGTTGTTTTGAAGGTAGGAGTTGAAACAATTTATGTCCAGGATGTGAGGGGTCAGTAACTATTTTCAGGGCCCTCTTTTTGTCTCTTGCAGTACATAGGTCCTCAGTGGAAGGCAGCTTGGCAATAATTGTTTTTTCTGCAGTTCTGATTATCCTCTGAAGTCTGTGTTGGTCTTATTGGGTTGCAGAACCAAATTGGACAGTTATAGAAATACAGACGACAGATTCAATGATTCCTCTGTAGAACTGTATCAGCAGCTCCTTGTGCAGTTTGAGCTTCCTGAGCTGGCGCAGAAAGAACATTCTTTGTTGTGCTTTTTTGATGACTTTTTGATGTTAGGTGACCATTTTAGGTTATGAAATATGACAGAACCTAGAAATTTGAAGGTCTCTACTGTTGATACTGTGTTGTCTAGAATTGTAAGAGGTGGTAGAATGGGAGTGTTTCTTCTAAAGTCTACTACCATTTCTATGGTTTTGAATGTGTTCCGTTCCAGATTGTTCTGGTCGCACCACCAGGCTAGCTGTTCAACCTCCTGTCTGTATGTGGTTTAATTATTGTTTCAAATGAGACCAACACCTGTTGTATCAGTTGCAAACTCCAGTAGTTTGAGATGCAGTCATTGGTATATAGAGAGAAGCGGTGAGAATACACAGATTGGGGGGGGGGCTGTGTTAATTGTACAGGTATCTGATGTGATTTTGCCTAGCTTCACCTGCTGCTTCCTGTCTGTTAGGAAGCTTGTGATCCACTTGACAAGTGTGTTCAGGTACTGCTAGCTGATTTAGTTTAGTTAGGAGAATGTCCGGTATGGTGGTATTGAATACTGAACTAAAGTCTACAAAGAGGACCCTTACGTAGGTCTTTGGAGATTCAAGATATTGTAGGATGTAGTGCGAGCCATATTAACAGCATCATTTGTTAATCTATTTACTTGGTATGCAAATTGCAGGGGGTCTAATAATGGATCCGTGATAGTTTTCAAGTGGGACATCACTAGCCTTTCAAAGGTTTTCATAACTACAGAGCAACTCATCTGTAGTCATTCAGTTCTTTGATGGAGAGATTCTTTGGCACTGAGATGATAATGGAGAATTGAAGCAAGAAGGAGCATGGCATATCTCTAGTGATTTGTTGAACATTTGAGTGGGCCAGTTGGTCAGCAAGAAGGAGTTATTTTGTCTGGGCCTGGTAGTTTTTCTGGCTTCTTTTCTGTGATCTCCAGGAGTTGTGAACCCAAGGGTGGTGACCATCAGGAGTTTGAACCCAATGGGATGAGATCAGTTGTAGGAGATTTGGTTATTTGGGTGTATCTGGGATAGAATTTGTGGGGATAGGTGGCTGTAGTTTCCTTTCAAACCTGCTGTAGAACACATTCAAGTCACCTGCCAGTTGCTTATTACCTTCAGCTTGGGAAGGAGGTTTGCCATAAGCGGTGATGTTTTTAAGAATTTTCCACATGTTTGGTATTTCATTTTTTGAAAACTGTTTCCTTAGCTTTCCAGAGTAGCTTCTTTTTGCTGCTCTGATCTCCCTTATTAATACATTTCTGGACTGATTGTACAGCAATCACCTTTTCTGTAGGCTTCCTTTTTGGAACGAGGTAGTTGCTTAAGTTTAGCTGTGAACCAAGGTTTATTGTTATTGTATATTTGCAAGACATAAGTCTTCACAGAAGTTGACATATGATGTTACAGTATCTGTGAGTTTACAGCCTAAAACAGCAACATGCCTTAGACCAGATCAGATCCTAAAAGACATTTAAGCAATTTGCCTACACATTATGGCCAGGCCACCATTTGTCCTGTGATTGACCCACATTTTTCAATTAACACCTGAAAGAGAGGCTGCTTAGACAAGCCAGCTCCTCTTATTTATTTTTGCAAGGTGTGAGATAACAAACTTCTGCTCTAACCCAAGTTACACAATTATTTCCCTCTTTTGTCTAGAAGGTATCCAATGCCTACCAGGCACTTAATCCTCATTAATATGTAACTTTCCCTTGCTGTTGCTAAACCGTGCAATTTGGAGGTAGAGGGCAAAAGAGAATTGGGCTATAAAATCTGCCCAACAAAATTTGCCTTTATGAGAAATTCCAGAGAATATCTATGCCATCTATGCACCCAGCAGAATTAGGGAGGATACTTGGTATATAATTGCAAGTAATTAATGGGATAATTTTAATAAATATGATCCTGTTTACTTCAGTCTTAGCAGTCACTTTAACTTTCTCCTGCTTTAGTATCTGTCCTACAATTTCTAAATTAGTGAGCAACACAAAAATTCCAGAAAACCCCATTATGTGAAGGTACTTACTTGCTATGATACACACTGTTATTTCTGCTAAAAATAATGCAAAACAAAGTAAAGAAGCTTTTTCATATTATTATTATTATTATTATTATTATTATTATTATTATTATTATTATTACTATTATTATTATTATTATTATTTATTATTTATTAGATTTGTATGCCGCCCCTCTCGGAAGACTCGAGACGGCTCATAACAGTAATAAAAAACAGTATAAAAATGGAACAAATCTAATAATAAAAATTTCATTAAAAAAAACCCAACAATTAAAAACCATACAACACATACATACCAAACATAAAATATAAAAAGCCTGGGGGAGATGTCTTAGTTCCCCCATGCCTTGCGATATAGGCGGGTCTTGAGTAACTTGCGAAAGACAAGGAGGGTGGGGGCCGTTCTAATCTCCGGGGGGAGTTGATTCCAGAGGGCCAGAGCCGCCACAGAGAAGGCTCTTCCCATGGGGCCCACCAAACAACATTGTTTGGTAAACGGGACTCGGAGAAGGCCAACTCTGTGTGACCTTATCAGCCGCTGGGATTCGTGTAGTAGAAGGCGGTTCCGGAGGTATTCTGGTCCAATGTCATGAAGGCTTTAAAGGTCATTACCAACACTTTGAATTGTCACTGGAAACCGATCGGCAGCCAGTGCAGGCCATGGAGTGTTGTAGAAACGTGGGCGAATCTAGGAAAAGATGAAACACCAACCTCATCTTTTGACTTGTGACCATTTTTTGTTTTTCCAACAAAACTTGAAGAACAGAAGTGTCCAGATGTGAAAGAAGGTGGGAAGGATTTTAGCTTCAGAGAGTATTAAGCAATGCCTTTCTCTTTACCAGATTAATTTCATATTTGCTCTGAAGAAGTAGGTAAAATCAGAATGTACTAAAATGCAAGCGCATACTCCTTGACTCACATAGTACAACCTGAGAGTCATTTTACCAATTAATAACAGCTATGAAAACCTGAATACTTCTGAACTACTTCTTAGTTCAGAGCTTTAACTTGTGTTACTCTGCAAAATGTGACTTTTTGCACACGTCTCTCCAACACTCCGTGGCTTGCATTGGCTGCCGATCAGTTTCCGGTCACAATTCAAAGTGTTGGTAATGATCTATAAAGCCTTACATGGCATCGGACCAGAATACCTCCGACACCGTCTTCTGCCGCACGAATCCCAGCGGCCGATAAGGTCCCACAGAGTTGGCCTTCTCCAGGTTCCGTCAACTAAACAATGTCATCTGGTGGGCCCCAGGGGAAGAGCCTTCTCTGTGGTGGCCCCGGCCTTCTGGAATCAACTCCCCCCAGAGATCCGAACTGCCCCCATCCTCCTTGTCTTTCGTAAATTGCTTAAGACCCACCTATATCGCCAGGCATGGGGGAATTGAGACCTCTCCCCCAGGCTTATATCATTTGATGTATGTTATGCTTGTGTTGTATGGTTTTTAAATGACGGAGTTTTTAGATGCTTTCTTTTAAATATTAGATTTGTTACATTGCACATTATTTATTATTATTATTTATTGGATTTGTATGCCGCCCCTCTCCGCAGACTCGGGGCGGCTAACAACAATGATAAAAACAGCATATAGAAATCCAATTAATAAAACAACTAAAAACCCTTATAATAAAACCAAACATACACACCAACATGCCATGCATAACTTGTAATGGCCTAGGGGGAAGGAATATCTTGACTCCCCCATGCCTGGTGGCATAAATGAGTCTTGAGTCTTCTCTCTATACACTAATGACTGCATCTCATACGATCCATCTGTTAAACTACTGAAGTTTGCAGATGATACAACAGTGATCGGACTCCTTCGAGACAATGATGAATCCGCATACAGACGGGAAGTTGAACAACTATCCTTGTGGTGTGACCAGAACAATCTAGAACTGAACACACTCAAAACTGTAGAAATGCTGGTAGACTTTAAGAGAAACCCTTCCACCCTTCCACCTCTCACAATACTAGACAACACAGTATCAACAGTAGAGACCTTCAAATTTCTAGGTTCTATCATATCTCAAGACCTAAAATGGTCACCTAACATCAAAAACATCATCAAAAAAGCACAACAAAGAATGTTCTTTCTGCGCCAGCTCAGGAAGCTCAAACTGCCCAAGGAGCTGCTGATTCAGTTCTACAGAGGAATCATTGAGTCTGTCATCTGCACCTCTACAACTGTCTGGTTTGGTGCTGCAACCCAACAGGACCGACACAGACTTCAGAGGATAATAGGAATTGCAGAAAAAACAATTGCTGCCAATCTGCCTTCCATTGAGGACCTGTATACTGCACGAGTCAAAAAGAGGACGGGTAAAATATTTACTGACCCCTCGCATCCTGGACACAAATTGTTTCAACTCCTACCCTCAAAACGTCGCTACAGAGTACTGCACACCAAGACAACTAGACACAAGAACAGTTTTTTCCCGAACGCCATCACTCTACTAAACAAATAATTCCCTCAAAACTGTCAGACTTTCTACTAAATCTGCACTTCTATTCTACTAGTTTTTCTCATCATTCCTATCACCCATTTCCTCCCATGTTGACTGTATGACTGTAACTTGTTGCGTATATCCTAAGATTTTTATTAATATTGCTTCTTCATTGCTTATTTGACCCCTATGACAATCATTAAGTGTTGTATCACATGATTCTTGACAAATGTATATTTTATTTTATGTACGTTGAGAGCATATGCACCAAGACAAATTCCTTGTGTGTCCAATCACACTTGGCCAATAAAAATTCTATTCTATTCTATTCTTATGAAAGACAGAGAGGGTGGGGGCAGTTGTAATCTCCAGGGGGAGTTGGTTCCAGAGGGCCGTGGCCGCCACAGAGAAGGCTCTTCCCCTGGGGCCCGCCAAACGACATTGTTTAGTCGGCGGGACCTGGAAGGCCAACTCTGTGGGACCTTATCGGTCGCTGGGATTCGTGCGGTAGCACGCGGTCCTGGAGGTAATCTGGTCCCATGCCATGTAGGGCTTTAAAGGTCATGACCAACACTTTGAATTGTGACCGGAAACTGATCGGCAGCCAATGCAAGCCATGGAGTGTTGAAGAAACGTGGGTGAATCTTGGAAGCCCCACAGCGGCTCTCGCGGCTGCGTTCTGCACAATCTGAAGTTTCAGAACACTTTTCAAAGGTAGCCCCATGTAGAGAGCATTGCAGTAATCAAACCTCGAGGTGAGGAGGGCATGAGTGACTGTGAGCAATGACTCCCTGTCCAAATAGGGCCGCAACTGGTGCACCAGGCGAACCTGGGCAAACGCCCTCCTCGCCACAGCCGAAAGCCAATGTCAGCTGTGAATCGAGGAGGATGCCCAAGTTGCGAACCCTCTCTGAGGGGGTCAGTAGTTCCCCCCCAGTGTAATGGATGGACAGATGGAATTGTCCTTGGGAGGCAAGACCCACAGCCACTCCGTCTTGTCTGAGTTGAGTTTGAGTTTGTTGACACCCATCCAGGCCCCAACAGCCTCCAGGCACCGGCACTTCACTTCCACTGCTTCGTTGACTGGACATGGGGTGGAGATGTCTAACTGGGTATCATTAGCGTATTGATGATACCTCACCCCATGCCCTTGGATAATCTCACCCAGCGGTTTTGTTTTTATTATTGTTGTCAGATGCCCCGAGTCTGTGGAGAGGGGCAGCATACAAATCTAATAAATTATTATTAATTATTATTATTCTTGGATAGCTCGATGCTACTAAAACTATGTAATAATTCAGGGAAGGACAAGCCAAACAAGAAGAAAAGAATTGGGAGAACAGACCAGAGAGCATGGACTGTTTGAAAGCCAGGTGATACAGCTGAAAATACATTCAGCCGTTTTACATGTCTGGGGAATGGATAACATTCCATACAATATCTAACCCTGTCGAAGCTTATCTAATTCAAAGATCTTGATCTTTCCTCAGACAGTCAGACTGATTACATCTTTAGCTTCTTCTTCTTTTTTCAGCATTTAAACAAATGGATAAACAGTGGGATTTTTGTTTCACCTTTGGTAGAGACATGATCCTGTCAGATGTTCAGTGAGGAGACTTAAAGAAAGTTGAACGGGTCCAAAGACGGGCTACAAGAATGGTGGAAGGTCTTAAGCATAAAACATATCAGGAAAGACTTCATGAACTCAATCTGTATAGTCTGGAGGACAGAAGGAAAAGGGGGGACATGATCGAAACATTTAAATATGTCAAAGGGTTAAATAAGGTCCAGGAGGGAAGTGTTTTTAATAGGAAAGTGAACACAAGAACAAGGGGACACAATCTGAATTTAGTTGGGGGAAAGATCAAAAGCAACGTGAGAAAATATTATTTCACTGAAAGAGTAGTAGATCCTTGGAACAAACTTCCAGCAGACGTGGTTGATAAATCCACAGTAACTGAATTTAAACATGCCTGGGATAAACATATATCCATCCTAAGATAAAATACAGGAAATAGTATAAGGGCAGACTAGATGGACCATGAGGTCTTTTTCTGCCGTCAGTCTTCTATGTTTCTATGTCTTGTTGAGAAACTCTTACGGAGAAGATTGGGATATAATGAAGCATTTTGCATGAGATGCTGCCCTGCCAAAACAATGAACCACCAGAGATATCTGGGATTCATCAGCTGGAAGCTCTCAAGCTAAGAGGTTTCTGGTACAGGCATGTTTTAGTCTTCTGGTTGGATTTAGAGCACTGAAATAATCAATCCAGGATGATACAGTAATTAGATAGGGCTGAGGAGATTCATATCACCTCTCATCTATGTTTCTGGGTCATCTCAGGACAATCAACATTTTTTCACCTGTATCTACTTAAGAAGTTGAAAAGAGTAAAGCAGGCAGGGTGATCTACTTTGTTATATCTTGATGTCCTTAAAAAAAGATTTATAAATGCATAATAATACAAAGGCAATGGAAGATTACAAAATTCAAAGAGGAATTAAGACTCATTATTTTATTTTTGTGCAGTCTCCTGCTGACATTTCATTCATGAAATGGCCATGTGTATTACCCTACTGTTGTTGTTAGAAACATAGATACATAGAAGACTGACGGCAGGAAAAGACCTCATGATCCATCTAGTCTGCCCTTATACTATTTTTTGTATTTTATCTTAGGATGGATCTATGTTTATCCCAGGCATGTTTAAATTCAGTTACTGTGGACTTACCAACCATGTCTGCTGGAAGTTTGTTCCAAGGATCTACTACTCTTTCAGTAAAATAATATTTTCTCATGTTGTTGTTGTTATAAAATAATATTTTCTCATGTTGTTGTTGAAAAGGAATCCTCAATCTGACTATTGTATTGGCAGTTCTGTATTAGCAAAAACTTCAGAAGAAAAGGATTTAGGGGTAGTGATTTCTGACAGTCTCAAAATGGGTGAACAGTGCAGTCAGGCGGTAGGGAAGGCTTGGCTGCATAGCTAGAGGTATAACAAGCAGGAAGAGAGAGATTATGATCCCGCTATATAGAGTGCTAGTGAGACCACATTTAGAATACTGTGTTCAGTTCTGGAGTCCTCACCTACAAAAAGATATTGACAAAATTGAACGGGTCCAAAGACGGGCTACAAGAATGGTGGAAGGTCTTAAGCATAAAACGTATCAGGAAAGACTTAATGAACTCAATCTGTATAGTCTGGAGGACAGAAGAAAAAGGGGGGACATGATCGAAACATTTAAATATGTCAAAGGGTTAAATAAGGTCCAGGAGGGAAGTGTTTTTAATAGGAAAGTGAACACAAGAACAAGGGGACACAATCTGAAGTTAGTTGGGGGAAAGATCAAAAGCAACATGAGAAAATATTATTTTACTGGAAGAGTAGTAGATCCTTGGAACAAACTTCCAGCAGATGTGGTAGATAAATCCACAGTAACTGAATTTAAACATGCCTGGGATAAACATATATCCATCCTAAGATAAAATACAGAAAATAGTATAAGGGCAGACTAGATGGACCATGAGGTCTTTTTCTGCCCTCAGTCTTCTATGTTTCTATGTTATTGTTGTTGTTGTTGGCAAGTTTTTGTTTTTAAAAAGCAATTGCTATCTTGGATTCAGATAGCACTCAGATAGCATCTTGATTGCTGGAAAGTGTTACGATCTAACTTGGCTATAAGAAAAACTCAGCTCAAAAGAAGGAACCTAATTTGCATTAAAAGTCTGTATGCTAATTGATAGGCATAATGCCAATTTAGAAATCATGAGGATAATTTGCATAGACTATACAGCAGAAGGAAGGATGTGAACTATCATTTATTATTTTATTATTTTATTTATTATTTAGATTTGTATGCCGCCCCTCTCCGCGAACTCATACTGGTTTGTGCCTCTCCAGCCACTATTGTTTTAAGGAGCCTGCGATTCCATCAGCTTCCAATTAATGATGCAGATAACTCTGGTTTTCATGAATGGTCAGGTTTGGGGGAATGATCTAGAGATATAAAAAGGGGTAAAATCTTAGCAACATTAAAACAAAATCTAGTTTAAGCTACATGAAAGAAATAAAATTGAACATAAACCAGACTTTAGAATTAGGAGATAGGAACCAGGAAATCTATCTAGCATAAGAATATAAATAGGATAGAAAAGAGGAATGAGAAAAAGGAAATTAAATGAGAAAACAACACTGTTCATCCGCAGTCTGCATTGGTTGCCGATCAGTTTCTGGTCACAATTCAAAGTGTTGGTTATGACCTATAAAGCCCTTCATGGCACCGGACCAGATTATCTCAGGGACCGCTTTCTGCTGCACGAATCCCAGCGGCCGATAAGGTCCCACAGAGTTGGCCTTCTCCAGGTCCCGTCAACTAAACAATGTCATTAGGCGGGACCCAGGGGAAGAGCCTTCTCTGTGGTGGCCCTGGCCCTCTGGAACCAATTTCCCCCAGAGATTAGAATTGCCCCCACCCTCCTTGCCTTTCGTAAGCTTCTTAAAACCCACTTCTGCTGTCAGGCATGGGGGAATTGAGATTATTTCCCCCTTAGGCCTTTACAATTTATGCATGGTATGTTTTGTATGTATGTTTGGTTTTATAATAAGGGTTTTTAATTGTTTTACTATTGGATTGTCACATGTTGTTTTATCACTGTTGTTAGGCGCCCCGAGTCCACGGAGAGGGGCAGCATACAAATCCAATAAATAAAATAAAATAAATAAATAAATAAATAATATTATAACATTGCATATTTTTCGGAGTATAAGTCACACCTGAGTATAAGACGTTTTGGGGGAGGAAAATAGGGAAAAGAATCAGCTTACCAGGTATTCATCTGGCTAGCATCCACAGTCTGGTCAACTTCAACACATTATTTTATCCCCTGGTTAGAGCTTTAAAAAGAATCTTAACAATGAAAGAGCTTGCAAGCCAGTAAGAGCTGAGAACATCATTGGCAACTGAAAAGAAACATCCAGAGCAAGGAAAGCAATGAAAAAAAAAACCCTGCAAAGACTTAGGGCTTGGAAAACATTCTTAGTAGAGAGAAACAATGAAAGAGCGTGCAAGGTAAGAGCTGGGAAGATCATTTTTAAAAGAAAGATTGTTCACTCCTGGACATTTCTGAGGCTATAATTATTGAGTTATAATTTTAATATGCTTCAATTTTTTATTTCCCTTTTCTTTCTTTTGCTGAAATAAAGGCTGTTGAATTCATACCAGTCTTTTCCTGAATTAATCAAATATTCTAGAATAAAGACAGATATTGTAAAATAAGTTGTAGCGTATGTGTGTTTGAACACACATTCACCACATTCCAAGGGTTTATTTTCAGGGCTGGAGTGTGTGCACAATAAACCAATTTCAAGCTACCTTAGAAACTCGGCATATCTTTGCCCACAATAAATATTAACATTGCATTCTATACTGTACCATTATTTTATCCAAATATAGGCACAGAGGTTGTACTGTTACTGATCAGCAAACAATCAGATTTGCTATTCTTATATTACAGTGGATTACTGGCATTGTTTTATGGCTGGAATTCTATCCAACTGCTGCAGGAATGTTGAGCTCTCCACACCCAAATCAGACCTAATAAATTACTTCCTGACACAAAAATACAGCTGTGACAACACCTAATTATAACATGTTAGAAACAAAACATTTGGATTTGATCTGTCTGAGCACCCTTATCAATTCCTTTTCCTAGAAGATGGCATGGAGGCAATTTGCTGCCTGCGGTAAATTAATCTGGTAAATTAAGCAGCAATAGGTTCTTATTATTATTATTAAATTAGGTTCTACCTTACTTCGGTGCTAGTTAGTTCCTTCCTGTGACACGTGGGCATATTGCATAGAAACAAAAAGTCCAGAAAAAAAGCCAAAAAAGAAATGTTGATTGCATGCCAGAAACTGTTTTTTAAAAAATTAAAAAAAATATTTAAAAAAATATTATTTTTTTAAAGATGGCAGCACCCACGGATCAAGTCTGACCAATCCCATTTGGTAGCTGGTCGCTACTGGTTCAGGCGAACAGGTCTAAACCAGGAGGAAACAACCCATGGCTCATTGACTTACTCAAGTGCTCGGTTGTATACTCTTTTACCTGGAAATGTAAAATGACCTCAAGGAGCGGAGTCACCTGTGTGGGGCTTTGAAGGATTGGCAAACAGGATGATCCATCCCGTTAGTTGGGCGAAAGATCAGAAGCAACGTGAGAAAATATTATTTTACTGAAAGAGTAATAGATGCTTGGAGAAACTTCCAGCAGGCGTGGTTGGTAAATCCACAGTAACTGAATTTAAACGTGCCTGGGATAAACATATATCTATCCTAAGATAAAATACAGGAAATAATACAAGGGCAGAATAGATGGACCCTGAAGTCTTTTTCTGCCATCTATCTTCTATGTTTCGATGTTTCTATCCATAACTTTGTAGAAGTCATTCAAGGGCATTCCTTTCTAGTTTAGGACAGACAACCCAGCTGGAAGGCCTGAGGGAATTCGGTTCCAATTTTAAAAATGAACAGTATCCAGTGACTGGAGACAGACAAGCTATGGCATAAACTAGTAGCAATATCTTTTTTTAAAAAAAATATATTTTAAATAAAGTCAAAATAAAAAAGCATATATTTTTTTTACCAAAACATCTTTAAAAGTAAATTCAATCACTCACCAAAAGGTTCTTCCATTTACTCTCAACCCATTTAAAGTTAATATATCACCCACTCAGATGATGTTTAAGTAGATTGATGGACCTGTCAAAGTGTGTGTGTGTGTGTGTGAGAGAGAGAGAGAGGGGGGGGTGAGGGGTGCATAGAAGCCTTTTTGTAGGAATCCCGAAAGTAAAGTCGCCCCGAGTCCTCAGAGAGGGGCAGCATATAAATCCAATGAATGAATGAATGAATGAACGAATGAACGAATGAACGAATGAACGAATGAACGAATGAATAGTTCAAATCAATAAATATATTTTAAAAAGTAAATGAGTAGATTTAGATTAGAACCACAGTTTCTGGAGTATAGGTTATAGAACTGATCTTTAAAAAAACAATCCTGGTGTGTATTTGTTCATTTTAATGAATAACTTATGTCAGCAGCTAGGCATGTAAAATTTTAAGTTTTCTTTGTGGATATGTACGTACTTTTCTTAATAAAATTCCTTCTTAATATTTTTTTTAAGGTGCTTAGCTTGACTTCTTGGTGTCAGATTATATGTAGGGCAGCCCAACTCTCAATTTTCATAAGACTCGTATAGCAATTCCTTTATCAATATCTATTGTATATGTTTGTAGCATTCTCTTATTAAAATACTATAGATTTGATTTTCCGATTAATGGTTTTCAAAGCAGCAACCATTTTTACATTAAAATAAAGAAAACCTCTGTGCTGGAATTATAGCAACAACTTAGCCAAAAGGATGCCAGAAATAATTGGATTTTAGACTTGCTCCTTCTATAAAGGCGGCTGAGGAAAATGTAGAAAATCAAGACCAACTTGAAGGCGCAAATTTATTTTCTTCCGTAAGATGAAGCCATGAAATAATTGAAGGCAATCAAATATCTCACACTGTTCATTAAAATGTTTTAAAAAATGCAAACCATGGACTTATTTTCATAAGCTATTATTAATTTAACAACTGCAGTAATTCACTTAACAACTGTGGCAAGAAAGGTTGTAAAACTCACTTAACCACGGTCTCAATTAACAATAGAAAATTCGGGCTCAATTGTGATCATAACTCAAAGACTATTTGTATAACAGACTTAATGAACAAAGTTTGTCTGCGTTTGTGGTTTGTGTGTGTGTATGTGTGTGTGTATGATTGTTTTTAAATTAAGGGTTTTAACTGTTCTGTTTTTAATCATTGGATTTGTATTGTGTATTGTTGTTGTGAGCCGCTCCGAGTCTTCGGAGAGGGGCGGCATACAAATCTAATAAATAATAATCAAATTTGATGATGTTTTTTTTTATTATCTAGCAAACACTGACTTATTGGGATTATTATATTTTATCCCATGTCCTGGCCTTTAAAAGTACAAATGTACATTTATGACAGCTAAGGACAGTTTCCAAATACTACCTAAAACTAAATGTATAAATGAGGGATGGTGATAGGAATGTTAAGAGTGAATACGTGGAATGAATTTGTTGATAGGTTCGAGTTGGTAAGTCAGGTTTACCCAATGGAAAGATATAAATATTTTCATGATCATGCTGACATTTTTCTTTCAGAGAACTTACTTTCCTCACTTTCCAGAATAGATTAGAGAAAAAATGGAACAGCCATGTCAGCAGAAGTGAGAGGTAAATGATGCGATATACTAGCAATTCCACAGACTTCCTTTGGGGCCTATTTGGCTCCCTGCCTTACCTGTCCTTATTTTTATCTGTTGCTTTAAAAAAAAATTATAAGTATTAAATGGTATACTGACAGGCTCGATAGCAACCTCATTTAGCTATAGCCCAGGCTCTGTAGGGAAGAATCATGTCAGCTCCAAATCCTACAAAATCTCTTGAGGCTCAAACAGGCTTGACGGCGAATAAATGGAATCTTCTGTGTCAGACAGTCTCTAAACAATGCTTTTTTTCCTTGACAAATAGGGGCTGATGCCTTATCCTAACGATTCACAAAGTAATCTGCATAGATCAGGGGTATCAAACTCAAGGCCTGTAGGCCGGATTCGTCCTGTGAGGTTGCTTAGATCTGGCCCGCGGGGCTTCCCTGGAAATGGCGAAGGACTGGTTCGTGGGGCTTCTGCCAGCAAAAACTGGCTTCCAATCTCCGTTTTTGGCTGGGATGGTCGCCTGCAAGGCTCTCCTGCATGCAGCCCACCTGAGTTTCCTTTTTTGCTGGCAGAGGGTTGCAGGAGGCCATTCCAGCCAAAAACTGGCAGAACAGTTGGACCACCACAGGTGCCCCAACACAAGTGCTATCGGTGTGCTGCATGTGCAGCTTTGGTTGGCTTGCGTGCGTGCGTGCGTATGCTTCAAAACATAGAAGATTGACGGCAGAAAAAGACCTCATGGTCCATCTAGTCTGCCCTTATACTATTTCCTGTATTTTATCTTAGGATGGATATATGTTTATCCCAGGCATGTTTAAATCCAGTTACTGTGGATTGATCTAAACAACAATAAGTTTTTCCTTTTTGTATTATGAAGACTTCTATTTTGAGTGGAGCGATTGTAGCTCCTTTTTATGTTATGTGTTTTGTTTGTGATGTCTGTCTTTTGAATAATAATAAAAATATTTTTTTTAAAAAAGACCTCATGGTCCATCTATTATTATTATTATTATTATTATTATTATTATTATTATTAATTAGATTTGTATGCCGCCCCTCTCCGTAGACTTAGGGCGGTTCACAACAACAATAGAACAATTCAAGACAAATCTAATAATTTAAAAACATTTTAAAAAACCGTTATTAAAGCAGACATAAACACAAACATACCATACATGAATTGTATAGGCCCGGGGGAGATGTCTCAATTCCCCCATGCCTGACGGCAGAGGTGGGTCTTGAGTAGTTTATGAAAGACAAGGAGGGTGGGGGCAGTTCTAATCTCAGGGGGGAGCTGGTTCCAGAGGGTCGGGGCCACCACAGAGAAGGCTCTTTCCCTGGGACCCGCCAAACGACATTGTTTAGTCGATGGGACCCCGAGAAGGCCAACTCTGTGGGACCTAATCGGTCACTGGGATTCGTGTGGCAGAAGGCGGTCCCGGAGATATTCTGGTCCGATGCCATAAAGGTCTGCCCTTATACTATTTTTTGTCTGCCCTTATACTATTTTTTGTATTTTATTTTTATCTCAGGCATGTTTAAATTCAGTTACTGTGGATTTACCAACCACGTCTGCTGGAAGTTTGTTCCAAGCATCTACTATTCTTTCAATAAAATAATATTTTCTCACGTTGCTTCTGATCTTTCCCAACTAACCTCAGATTGTGCCCCTCTTGTTCTTGCATCCCAGTGTGTTTTTGCTTATGTTTATGCACAAGAAGTAAAATCTCACAAAGGGATGTGCACGTGTGTGAAATTTCAGTTATTATTTATTTGCTTCCATGTATGCGCAGAAGCAAAAAATGGCCAAAATCTCATGCAAATGTCCCCTCGCAAGATTTTGCATCCTGCGCATGCGCAGAAGCAAAAACATGTTGGGATGCTTGTGCACACATGGAAGGAAACTGAAGCTGTGTGCGCAACACAGCGATCACTAGTGAGGCTGCATCCTTTATTATACCGGTAGCAACCCACTACTGGAGTGATGTCGATCTGGTCACGCCCACCTTAGCCACACCCACAATAGCCATGCCCACTCTGCCTCTTCAAGGTCAAATAGAACCCTCAATGAAATCGAGTTTGACACCCCTGGCATAAATCAAGATTGTCCCATGAATGTCATTCATCATTAATATCAATTTATTTATGCCTTTATATGGCTAGCCAAAAAATTATACAAGTCATCTTTGACTTTCAACCCTCCATTAAAAAAAAGTTGATTTACACCTAGTCCTCACAGTCATGTGATCAAAGTTTGGGCACTTGGTAACTGGCCTGTATTTTTACAACAGTTGCAGCATCCAGGAGTCTTGTAATCTTCATTTGCAACCAGTGATGGGCTCCTACAGGAACAGTTAGGAACGCAGTTCTGGTAGCAAAATTTGGAGCTCCACCCCAGAGCACCCAATTTGCACTGAAAGATGTTGAAACAAAATGCATAAGCCACGCCCACAGTGTGGTAGTAAAAATTTTGGTAGCCCATCATCACTGTTTGCAACCTTCCCAGCCAGTTACCAACAAGCAAAATCAATGGGGGAAGTCTGATTTGCTTAATAACCAAATGATTTACATTAGTGATCTCCAAACTTTGGCAACTATAAGACTTATGGACTTCAACTCCCAGAATTCTTTAACAACTGCAATAATTCACTTAATAACCATGGCAAAAATTGTCATAAAGGCACAATTAACAACTGTCTTGCTTAGCAATGGACATTCTGGCCCAATTATGGTTGTTAAGTTGAGGATTATTTATAAAACTCATATTATTATTATTATTATTATTATTATTATTATTATTATTATTATTATTATTTGTTCTGTCTGGGTCCCTCCAGCAAACACCAACCCAAAAAGAGAATCCAGACACACTGGTAAAAATCAAAGGCAGTTTATAGAATTCAAGCAAACACAGGTAACAGAAAATGTCCTTACACACAGGAACACGCTGAAACTTCAAAGATGTTTCACGAAGGCCATGAAGTAAAACAGGATTCTTGCTGTCATAAACAATGCTGGAGATAACAAACATACGCCTCCCCCAAGTCTTCCAGTCTTCTAGGCCACAAGCCAAGATCAGAGACGCCGAGAAGCAAAGCAGGGTCACAGAACTTTCAAGTTGATAACGCTCCACATGGCTTGCCTGCCTTTTAAACCCTGCTGAGGAGAACCACACCCAAACCCAGCTGTTGCCAATTCAGTGATGCCAATACCTTTCTAATTGGTCCCGTCTCTGAGCTGCACATCTCTGTCTCATGTCAATTATAGCCTGTGCTTCCTCATCCAATGAAGCCAGGCTACTGTCCTCCTCCTCCAGGCCTGGATCCAGCAGAGACGCAGCCGGTCCCTGAGGAGCCTCAGGCTGAATCACAACATTATTATTATTTATTAGATTTGTATGCCGCCCCTCTCCGAAGACTCGGGGCGGCTCACAACAGTAATAGGAACAATATAACAGTGAAACAGTTAAGAAAACTCCTCTGTATAAGTGTAATATCAAGATCATTTACCTGCATTGATAGCTCCACATTCAAACCACACCTATTTAAGCTTAAGTGACAGGTGTTTAGTTACCTTGTTGGGATTGAGTACTATTTTTGCTCTGGTTAACTTAACTGCTAACTCTTGTATAAGCAACATTGTTCAGCATTCACTGAAAGGATTTGAACAATTGCAAGGTTACTTGAGTCAAAGGAGATGCCGTGAAGAACATTTTAAACAAAATGTGTGGAGTGGCAAGCATCTGCCTGTCTGAAAACCTTTACATTTCTGCTTGATGAATAAATTGAAGTTTATATAAACAAAAGCCTGTGATCTAATGTTTGAGTTTTCATGGGCAAATGCAGAACAGCCTTTATAGGGGATTTTACGCAGCATTCACAGACACCCACATAGCAAAAATGTATAGAAAAGCTGAAATAATCTAAATGACATATGCATGTTTTTCACCCATATAATCCTGTCTGGCAAAGGATATTTCCATCTTTCCACTAAGTCAGACTATGAAGGCAATTATCTTTCATCATAAGATGAATCAAGCCTGAAAACCTCTGTGTTTCTCAAAATCTTGACAAAGTTAATTGAAATCTGGGCAAGCAAAGTTTGTCCTTCCTGAGATAAGGTGTGTTTACAGAGGAAGTTTATTTCTGAATTGGCCCAGGTTCACAATTCTAAAGTCTCTTGTTAAAGGATTTGTGTTATTCCTGTGGGTGGATCATAGGCTCATCCAATTATGATTGCAGTAAAAGCCAGAAATTGTGTCATACGCAGTACTAGTTCATACTGGTTTGTGCATTCCTATCACTTCATAACACACATACAATTGTGTGTGCACACAAACACACACGCATTTTAAGAAACAAATAGGAAAATCTAACCCAGATTAAATAACACCTTAGTAAAGTATTTGGAAGTTGGAATGACCATTTTTCCAAATATCAAAGATGGGCTATATCCAAACCCACTCAAGTTTAAAGCAGATCAACGAAGGCCAATTGATTTCATTAGATCTACTGTGATCACAGTTAAGACTGATGCTAAGCCACTGCTACTTCCAAGTCAGTCTTCTCCCAGGTGATATAAGAATGGCATTTTGAGTAGGATGGCAGCGACTCAGTTTCAAGTAAAGCTCTGATGCCAAGCAGTCTCCAGCTTACATAAGAACATAAGAAGAGCCATGCTGAATCAGGCCAAAGCCCATCGAGTCCAGCATTCTGTGTCACACAGTGGCCCACCAATTGTCCATGGGGATCTTGAGTAGAAAGAGAAGGCAAAACCCTCCCTTTCTCTCGACTCCCAACAAATTGTACCCAAGGGAATCCTGCCTGTCTCAACCAACATAGATGCGGTACATGGACATCCATTTCAATAACCACCGATACACTTGGCATCCATGAATCTGTCTAATCCTGCCTTGAAGCTCTCAAGGCTGACAGCTGTCACGACCTCTTCTGGAAGTGAATTCCATAAACCAACGACCCTCTAGGTGAAGAAATATTTCCCTTTATTTGTCCTTGCTTTCTTACCTATGAGCTTTAGGGAGTGTCTCCTCATCCTAGTATTGTGTGATAAAGAAAATAATTTTCAAAATAACAGCTTCAAAACAATGATAAGCGGTATCACTATTTTTGCAAGGTGCAGAGACTGGTCCAAAACTTTTCATCATCATGATAACTGTGGCCAGTTGCTGTACCAGACCTTATTTCTCAAACCATGCATGCTATATATAGCTAGGGAAGTGCTTCTGCAATATTTATCTGGTCCCTAAGACGATGCAGTGGTACCTCTACTTATGAACTTAATTCATTCCATGACCAGGTTCTTAAGTAGAAAAGTTTGTAAGAAGAAGCAATTTTTCCCATAGGAATCAATATAAAAGCAAATAATGTGTGCAATTGGGGAAACCACAGGGAGGGTGGAGGCCCCGTTTCCTCCCAGGAGATTCCTAGAGAATCCCCACGGAGGCATCTCCCCACCTCTTCCTGTCTTTTCTGGCCCTATTTCCTTCCAGGAGATTCCTAGAGAGGCCCCACAAATGCTTCTCCCTGCCTTTTCTGGTTATAGTTTTGGAGGCTCAGGTTTGTAAATGGAAAATGGTTCTTGAGAAGTGGCAAAAAAATCTTGAACACCCGGTTCTTATCTAGAAAAGTTCGTAAGTAGAGCCATTTGTAGTTAGCAGTACCACTGTATTTTTATTAAAAATGGCGATTTTAAGATGTGTGGACTTCATCTCCTAGAATTCCCCAGCCAACATTCTGCGGTCCACAGATCTTAAAATTGCCAAGTCTTAAAATAGCCAAATCTGGGGGGGAGGGGGGGGAATGTTTGAAAATGTAATGCAATTTGCCTGTCTTTGGTGAACCCAACCATGGCAGGTTATAAATCATTGCTTTTGTCCTAAGTGGTGGTTATTCTAACTTATTTTACAGCCATGCCTAAGCAAGGATAATGTGTGAACTCAGAACTGGTGTGCAATTCTGAGTCACGCTACTCAGATCGAGTTGTTCAGACATTTGGTGGCATTTATCACATAAATATTCAGCTAAGCCCCTGCTTTCCAGCTGACAAAAGTTATGCCAGTTCCTACAGGCACTCGCTCAGGTTTCAGAAAGGTTTGCAGGAGCAAAAGTTTTTGCAAATATGGCAATGCATTGTTTTAGCTCTTGAGTAAGTGACGGCCTTATTTAATCAGGAGGTTTGTTTATATGGAGGCTAATGCAGCTTCTTTCTTTCAGGGACATATGTTGACTTTCTGCAAGAGCAAGAATTTGATTTGAGCCAGAGGATTGCATTGGAGTTATCTTCAAAGGCTACTACACAACTGGAGAAATGGAGAAAAAAGCAACCAAGTAACCATGACTGGAGTAGATTTAGATTTAGATTTATTGGATTTATATGCCGCCCCTCTCCGCAAACTCGGGGCGGGAGTATTTCTCCTGTGATGGGGCATTACCAATGCTGGGTGGTGGTGGTTCTGTTTTAAAAAGTATATGAATTGTTGTGGTTGGCTTTGGCCCAGCTCCTGCCCCAAGGAATGGGGAGGTGGATACAGGGGAAAATTCAACATGTCAAAGGCCTGTGTTATTGCCAACAGAATCAGTTCAGAGTTTAGTTTCCTCGGACGAAGAAGAAGGTGGGAGTGACTCGGCAGAGGAGGGCTTGGCACACAGCCCAGGCAGTCAATCTCCCTTATCTTCCATTGATTCAGATGATGATGATTTCGACCCACGCAAGCGCAGAATTATGCGTAGAAGAGACCAAGTAAGAACATATTACAGGAAATAAGGGAGGCCACCTGTGTTTGGATGGGGCTCCAGTAATTAGGGCTGCTGCTATAAATAGCAACATGTGGGTTTGGCCGTTATGGAAAAATATCTGATCGGAGTTCGTCAGGAATCTTGTGTTGCTCGACTTTGTTGCTTTTTCACGCCTTTGAAACTAAAGCAGAGCAACGTGTGTGTGTGTGTGTGTCTCACTTGTTGGAAGAAGAAGGGGTGTGAAGTTTCTTCACAGCTGCTAGCTAAGTACTTAATGACTCCTTAAGGGAAACTGTACAGATTACCTGGTTGTTTTGGGAAGAGTGCTCTTTGCAATACAGAAAGGGTGCTTTGTTTATTTTGACTTTTGTGATAAAGAACATTGTTTTGAATTTTCAAACATGTGTGTGTGTCTGAAATTTGTACCCTTGAATTTTCGGGAGGCTCCTATCAGAGAGTCCGGCAGAACATGAATGATTGAAGAATAATGGACAGTATGGAGAATGTGGGTAGGGACAGGTTTTAAAATAAATAAATTCTTATAGTACCAGAACCTTTGATCCTCCAGGGAAGATGAATGGACTAAAACTCAAGGCAAACAAAAGAAAGCCTACGTTCCTACAGCTCATATTTAAACTATGGAATTTGCCAACACAAAATGTAGTGGCAGCTGCCAACTTGGATGGCTTTAAAAGGGGGATTAGACAAATTCAGAGAGGATAAGGTTATAAATCATTCCTAGTCGAGATGGTTATATATTACCTCCTCTATGGGAGGCAGCTTGTCTCTCGATTCTAGTTTCTAAGGAAAACAAACCAGGGGTGCTATTGTGCTCCTGTCCTGGGCCCATAATCTTCATTGGCTATTTTAGGTAGTGAATACGAACTTCAGTCTGGAGCAGCAGGATACCTTTTCTTTTTATTCTTGTAATTGATTCATCATATCACAGAAGGAGGCATATGCCTATTTTTATTCCTTCTTAACACCACACCACACTTTTAGATTCCTCACAGAAAATCTTGCACCTCCTTCAAGAAGTAAATTATCCTCCCAAACAGTCTCAAACCCCTTCCTTTTCTTCTTATCATTATCCCTACTCTCAATTTCCCCCCTTTCCTTCTGCTAAATATACAATGTTGTATATATGCATCTCTGTCATTTAGCTCAGTGTTTTTCAACCAGTGTGCCACGGCACACTAGTGTGCTGTGGGACATGGTCAGGTATGCCACGAAGCTCAGAGAGAGAGAGAAAGCAAGAAAGATAGAAAGAAAGAGAGAGAAAGAGAACAAGAGAGAGAGAAAGAAAGAAAGAAAGAAAGAAAGAGAGAGAGAGAGAAAGAGAACAAGAGAAAGAAAGCAAGAGAGAGAGAGAGAGGGAGGGAAGGAGAGAGAGAGAAAGACATAGAGGGAGGGAGAGAGAGAGAAAGAGAGCAAAAAAGAGAGGAAGGAAGGAAGAGAAAGAAAGAGTGATGGAGAGAGAGAAAGAAAGAGGAAGGCAGGGAGAGAAAGAGGGAAAGAGAAATAGAGCGAAAGGGAGGAAGAGAGAGAATTTTTTTGTCCAAACTTTTTTTAGCCCCCCCCCCCGCCCCACTCAATGTGCCCCAGGGTTTCGTAAATGTAAAAAATGTGCCGCAGCTCAAAAAAGGTTGAAAATCACTGATTATCTGATCTTCTCCAATTCATTTTGCAAGAACAAAAGATATAATTTGGCATCTCACTGAGAACCTAGCGCTTGTCATGTCTCGGTCACAGAAAGTTGCTAGACTGAAAGAACTTTGTTAGATTAACTTTTTTCAAGAAGTGATGTTAACGGAAGATTCATGAACAGAATTTGGCAGAATCTTGCTCATTTCCTTCAGGGAACAAAAAAAAAATCCTCAACCTTAAGTTTGGGAATAGAGGAAAGGTGAGATAAATGCTATGAAACAAAAAGCAGGCCTGGAAAAAGTTAAATTGCCAGAATCCAGTTGGCATAGAACATATTGCTTAAATATGTGTAAGAACATAAATAGCTGATTTGATTTGATCTGTATGCCATCCAGCGCCCAACCACTCTGAAAAGCTAATTTTAGGTACTATTTGTTGTTAGTGATTCACAAATGGGTCAGTTAGTGACAGATTCTGAGGAGGATGAACCGGGCCCATCTTGGTACCCTAGACCAGTGTTCTTGCCAGCTGAATCAGACAGTGACAGTGAGGGAGAGCTGGAACCTGAGGAACCTCCAGAGACTGTAGAAACCTCAGGGAAGGATAAAGTAAAACTCTTCAACACCACCGATAACACAACTACTCTCCAAAAAGACCTTGACGCTGTTTCTGAGTGGTCTAACACATGGCAACTCCAAATCTCAACTAGCAAATGCTCTGTCCTACACATTGGGAAGAAAAATCTGAACTCCAAATACGAACTGAATAATCAAATGATCACAGATACTCCCCACTCGGTTAAAGACCTTGGTATACTAATAACAAAAGATCTAAGTGCCAAAGCCCACTGCAACAATATAGCCAAGAAGGCTTCAAGAGTTGTAAACCTAATCCTACGTAGCTTCTGCTCTGGCAATCTCACACTACTTACCAGAGCTTACAAAACTTTTGCCAGACCCATCCTTGAATACAGCTCATCTGTTTGGAACCCATATCGCATCTCAGACATTAACACCCTTGAAAATGTCCAAAGATACTTCACCAGAAGAGCCCTTCACTCCTCCACTTGAAACAGAATACCCTACGAGACTAGACTTTCAATCCTGGGCCTAGAAAGCCTAGAATTAAGACGCCTTAAACAAGATCTACTTCAAGATCGGCAACTACTTCAGCTTCAACCACAACAACACAAGAGCACACAACAGATTTAAACTTAATATTAACCGCTCCAAACTTGACTGTAAAAAATATGACTTCAGTAATCGAGTTGTCGAAGTGTGGAACCCATAGTGTCATCCCCAAACCCCCAACACTTTACCCTTAGATTATCTACAGTTGACCTATCCAGATTCCTAAGAGGTCAGTAAGTACAAGTGCACTAGAGTGCCTTCCGTCCCCTGTCCTATTGCTCTCCTATATCTCCTATACCTTTCTGCTATTCCTATATCTCTTCTTCTATTCTTTCATTGATATGTTAAATGAATGAATGAATGAATAAATAAATAAATAAATTAGAAAGGAATGGGAGAGAGGGAGAAGAGAAGTAGGAAAGAAGGAAAGAGGGATAAAGAAGATAGAGGGAAGAGAGTGACACAGAGGGGAGTAGTATGGAATGTAGGAGGAAAACAGATGAGAGATAAAAATACTAAAGGTGCAAATTTAGGATATTTGTTTATAGATTTTGGACAGAAATGTATAATTATGTATGTTTTAATAATATGGTATATGTATGGATGTTTATATGAAGTTGGTGAAAAAATAAAAAAAAATATTTAAAAAAAAGATATTCATATTCATAGATATCAAATTCTTATATGGGCCCAAAGATTATGAACAAAACTCTAAGAGTCCTTCCAAAAACTTCTACTCAAGTGCAATTTTTAATTTAGTTCAAAATATCCATCTATGCCGTCCTTGATTTTATGACACCCTAATTCCTTCCTTAGGGAGCCCACATGCTCACAAAATAGACAGATGCCACCAACAAACTGAACACATTCTATATTTCTATTGAAGCCACTTTAATTGACACAGATCAGAAGATCATTAGGAGTGATTTCAAAGGATTAGGTTACTCATGTCTGAAGTTGTTTATAAAGAGTGCTGTATTTGCAAGATAGCCATAGTTTTACATATATTGTCATGGCATTGTCTCCTATTGGGACTATTTCTTTCTGTGAAAATTCAATTCTGCTAAGTGTTTTCAATGTTAGTAGTTCAGTGTCAAAAAGTTATAATTGATGATGAAAGATCATGGCTTGCATCTATCTAAAATGACTTCTCAACAGGAAGAGCCATTATTATGTGGACCTATTCCCGTAGAAAAATTATGAAAACTGATTTAGCAGAATTTTTAAAACCAGACAGGGTCTGGAAAGCAAGTATCCATTGACAAAAGACATGGACTGCATGATCTAATATGTTTTTCCATCTCTAATTTCTATTATTCTATAATTGGTGGTGGAATAAAGTCAAAAGTGCTGGTGATTCAGTATCTATTGCAGCTACTGAAGGAAAAAAAACTTATCTAAACTTTTCCAAACTTAATCTGGATTTGAACCAAAAATTCTAAAGTCCTGGAAGTCATTAAATATAAATACAAATATTCTATTTGGGGATATCTGTCCCTTTAGCTTTTGCTCAATTTCTTATATGACTAACTGCAAGCGCTTTTTAGTCTGTTTCTATATTCATTTGTGCGTTATGGCTAAAACAAATATTCCATAATAAGATATGAGTTTAACCTTCCTTAAATATATGAGAAATTGTGTATCTAGTTTTTAAATTGCAAACTGTGATGCAAAAATTCTTAAAAAGCTGGATTTCAGCATTCATATGTATTCAGCATTTATATGTAAAATATCAAAATAGTATAGCTGTCTAAAATATGGCTTTTTTTCTTTTCTAATTTAGAATATCGAAATAGTATAGCTATCTGAATACCTTCGGAACCGTCTTCTGCCGCACAAATCCCAGCGACTGATAAGGTCCCACAAAGTTGGCCTTCTCCGGGTCCCTTCGACTAAACAATGTTGTTTGGCAGACCCCACAGGAAGAGCCTTCTCTGTGGTGGCCCCAGCCCTCTGGAATCAACTCCTCCCAGAGATTACAACCGCCCCCACCTTCCTTGCCTTTCGTAAGTTGCTAAGACCCACCTATGTCACCAGGCATGGGAGAATTGTGATCCCCCAGGCTCATATAGTTTACGCATGGTATGATTGTGTTGTATGGTTTTAATGTTGGGTTTTAGATGACTTTAACATTAGATTTGTTACACTATTATTATTTTGTTGTGAGCTGCTCCAAGTCTACGGAGAGGGGTGGCATACAAATCTAATAAATTATTATTATTATTATTATTATTATTATTATTATTATTATTATTGTCATCATTGTTGTCATTATTATTATTATTATTATTATTATTATTATTATTATTATTATTATTATTATGTCAATACAACACAGCAAACAAGATCACTATGCTGGATTTTGTATTTCATCACCAGTCGGGCGCTTCCCAAGCACCTAAGACTGAGTGATGTAGCGGCGAATTATGTTTGCCGATCCCAATAAAGCGGCCTTTTGCAATTGAAAGATGGAGATTTTGTCAATTCCGATGGTTTTCAAATGTCCGCTGAGGTCTTTTGGCACTGTGCCCAGCGTGCCAAGTACCACTGGGATCACTTTCACTGGCTTATGCCAGAGTCGTTGCAGCTCGATTTTTAGATCTTCGTATTTCACTAATTTCTCTAGCTGCTTCTCCTCGATTCTGCTGTCCCCTGGGATTGCGATGTCGATGATCCATACTTTTTTTCTCCACAATCAGGATGTCTGGTGTGTTATGCTTCAGAATTCGGTCAGTCTGAAGTCGGAAGTCCCACAATAGTTTTGCTTGCTCATTTTTGACCACTTTTTCGGGATTATTATTATTATTATTATTATTATTATTATTATCATCATCATCATCATCATCATCATCATCATCAAAAATATGGCTTTAATAATTTCTTCTTTCTTTCCTAAGTTTTATGTTTTAGATTGTGCACTCAATAGAAAAATGCACAGGTCAAGGTCAAAATAATTACTTAAAATTCTATACAGTCAGGGGTGGGCTGCTGGGGGTTCATAGGGATTTAGGAGAAGCTCTAGCTAAGATTCTGTGCAGTTCGGAGAACCCCCAAATCTCATTCCTGGCTGGCCCACTCACCCACCCTAACCCTGGCCTGTTTTGGGTGCAAGTAATTGCAGGGTATGCGGGGGCTCAGGGAGGGAAAAACCGGACCTACCGGAAGTTTGGGAAAACCAGAAACAGGCCTGGAAGAGAGCCTCCAGAGCCTGGGGAGACCATTTCTCATTCCCTGGAGGCTCGTCAAACCCTCTGGAGCCCAGGGAGGGAAAAAATGCCCCACCGCACAAGGGTGCAGGAGGCTGACTAGACCACACCCACCCTAAAACCAGGCAGAGAACCCCATGGTAAATTTTTTGAAGCCCACCCATGTATACAGTCAAAAGACCTGGTAATTAATACCATATGGAAAACTGCTTTCTAGACTTACTGTAAGATGGTGTTCAAAACTGAAGAGTCATTTCATAAGAATGCATCAAACACATAGAAACATAGAAACATAGAAGACTGACGGCAGAAAAAGACCTCATGGCCCATCGAGTCTGCCCTTATACTATTTTCTGTATTTTATCTTAGGATGGATATATGTTTATCCCAGGCATGTTTAAATTCAGTTACTGTGGATTTATCTACCACGTCTGCTGGAAGTTTGTTCCAAGGATCTACTACTCTTTCAGTAAAATAATATTTTCTCATGTTGCTCTTGATCTTTCCCCCAACTAACTTCAGATTGTGTCCCCTTGTTCTTGTGTTCACTTTCCTATTAAAAACACTTCCCTCCTGGACCTTATTTAACCCTTTAATATATTTAAATGTTTCGATCATGTCCCCCCTTTTCCTTCTGTCCTCCAGACTATACAGATTGAGTTCATTAAGTCTTTCCTGATACGTTTTATGCTTAAGGCCTTCCACCATTCTTGTAGCCCGTCTTTGGACCCGTTCAATTTTGTCAATATCTTTTTGTAGGTGAGGTCTCCAGAACTGAACACGGTATTCCAAATGTGGTCTCACCAGCATTCTATATAGCGGGATCATAATCTCCCTCTTCCTGCTTGTTATACCTCTAGCTATGCAGCCAAGCATCCTACTTGCTTTCCCTACCGCCTGACTGCACTGTTCACTACCCCTAAATCCTTTTCTTTTGAAGTATTTGCTACCTACAAAAAATAATCCAAGACACAACTGTGTCTACATATGTGATTAGGGTTGAGTTCCTACCACTGTGGACCAGTAGGTGTGCACTGGTAGTGGCCCACTGGTGATGCAATTTTGGCATGAGGGTTCTGTGCCAGTCTGTGCGTGCTGCCATCTATTTTGGGGGATTTTTTGGGGAGGAGTTGGGTGGCTTCTTCTCATCCTCTGCTTTAGTTTAGTTTAGTATATTTAGATTTGTATTCCGCCCCTCTCCGAAGACTCGGGGCGGCTACCAACAATAAAAAACAATGTAACAAATCTAATATTAAAAAGTAATCTAAAAAAACCCCCCAATTTAAGAGACCAATCATACCAACAAACATACCATGTATAATTTCTATAAGCCTAGGGGGAAGGGAGAAAAAAAAATTTCAATTCCCCCATGCCTGACAACACAGGTGGGTTTTAAGGAGCTTGCGAAAGGCAAGGAGGGTGGGGGCAACTCTGATATCTGGGGGGAGCTGGTTCCAGAGGGTTGGGGCCGCCACAGAGAAGGCTCTTCTCCTGGGTCCCGCCAAATGACATTTGAACAAAAGCCATCCTCCCCGCTTATTAATATTTACCTTTAATTAATATTGACCTTTATGTCTTCGTCCGAAGCACAGCTGAGCAGCTCCTCAGCTGTTTTTTGGGCTGAAAAGTCCTTCTGAGCATGCACAGAAGTAAAATCACACAAGGGTTGTGCACAAGAGAGAGAGAGTAGAGCAAGCGCACCAGTAACGTCACAATACACGCCAGTAACACAATGTAGCCCTTCACTGGATAGCATGCACCCACATTCTTTCGGCAAAAAAAGGTTCGTCATCACTGCTATATACCAAAGAAGAAATAAAAGAACAGTTACATTGAAAAAAATAAATAAATAGAATCTGAGAAATCTAAACCAAAAACATTATAAGCTCCCAAAACAAACAAATAAAAAAGGGAAGCAAATAAAAGTGGCAATCATACAAACTAGCCTTTGAATATGCTGAGATTTCATGACACTGTGGTTTTCATTTAAATGAGTGCTGTTAAGGGAAGTATATCGGCCACATACTTGTGCAATTGTATTATAATGGAGTGGGAGAAATTAGTTTGACTTTCAATTTTACAGCACAGTCACATTGATCTTTAATATATCCTATGTATGGATAACCTATGAACAAAAATGTAGCGCTATAGATATTATGGTATTTAAGGAGGTTTAATTTCCAATTAGCATTTAACTGCATACCATAAATAAATATTGAGTCTTTCTGTCTAGATTGTAGCCACAAGATCAGACAATGATCTCACCAGACATTATAAATGTTAAAGGAGACTAATTGACTCCTTGGATGAAAGCTTTGCAGGAAAAACTCCAGAATCAGAAAGAGTATTCCCTTAATTCTGTAGGTGGTGCTCTTCTCTTTTTGTGAATGTTGCTGAACAAATATTTCATTTATTGGGTGTTGGGATTAGAATAGGAGGGCCAGAGAAATCCATAGGTCTTCCAATCAAAAATTTTAAATTTGTGAGTCAAATCTCAAAACTCAGTTTACTTTATGTTGGTGAACTGAACATTTGAGTACACTGATTTAATTTGAATTCCAATGTTTGAAGAATCTGAGGATGCACTTCTAAGTTTATTATTTATTTATTTATTTATTATTTAGATTTGTATGCCGCCCATCTCCGCAGACTCGGGGCGGCTCACAACAAAGTGAAAACAATTTACAACAAATCTAAATTACTGTTTAAAAATATTTTAAAAACCCCATTTTCTAAACAAACATACAGACAGACATACCATTCATAAATTGTATATGCCCGGGGGAGATGTCTCAGTTCCCCCATGCCTGACGACAAAGGTGGGTCTTAAGGAGCTTACGAAAGGCAAGGAGAGTAGGGGCAGTTCTAATCTCTGGGGGGAGTTGGTTCCAGAGGGCCGGTGCCGCCACAGAGAAGGCTCTTCCCCTGGGGCCCGCCAACCGACATTGTTTAGTTGACGGGACCTGGAGAAGGCCCACTCTGTGGGACCTAATCGGTTGCTGGGATTCGTGCAGCAGCAGGCGGTCTCGGAGATATTCTGGTCCAGTGCCATGAAGGGCTTTAAAGGTCATAACCAACACTTTGAATTGTGAACGGAAATTGATCGGCAACCAATGCAGACTGCGGAGTGTTGGTGAAACATGGGCATACCTAGGTAAGCCCATGACTGCTCTTGCAGCTGCATTCTGCACAATCTGGAGTTTCCGAACACTTTTCAAAGGTAGCCCCATGTAGAGAGCGTTACAGAAGTCGAACCTTGAGGTGATTAGGGCATGAGTGACTGTGAGCAGTGTGTCCCGGTCCAGGTAGGGCCGCAACTGGTGCACCAGGCGAACCTGGGCAAACGCCCCCCTCGCCACAGCTGAAAGATGGTTCTCTAATGTGAGCTGTGGATCGAGGAGGACGCCCAAGTTGCGGACCCTCTCCGAGGGGGTCAATAATTCCCCCCCCCCAGGGTAATGGACGGACAGATGGAATTTTCCTTGGGAGGCAAAACCCACAGCCACTCCATCTTATCCGGGTTGAGTTTGAGTGTGTTGACACCCATCCAGACCCTAACAGCCTCCAGACACCGGCACATCATTTTCCAACTTCCTCAAGAATAGAAAAGCTTTTCCTTTCCTTTCCTTTCCTCTCCTCTCCTCTCCACTTCACTCCACTCCACTCCATTCATAGGACTTATAAAACCAAGATCACAAAGAAAAATCTAGGAATGCTTGAAGTTCATTAATTAACTCTAATATCAATTGCAGGGTTTAGACAAATTACTTAGGTCTGTATGTATCTTCAATTATTGTCATCTCTAAGCAGCAAAGTGTGAAAACACAATTAAAGTTAAGGAGAAATATAAATATTTAGTATTATCCACCCAACTGAAAAAACTTCACAATCATTCATAAAGCTCTACTGTATGCGATTTTACGCCCAGGTGTTGCAATTTTGGAAACAATTAACCTCCTGTTTCACAAGGAAAAGATAAATGACAAGACAATGATGTACAGGAATAAATCTTGTTATAATTCAAATAAGGAAAACAATGTCTGAGTCAGGCTTTTATAATAGGAGGATACAGAAACTACCCAGTGCTTCACAACCTATCCAGAGCTTGGTAAAGCAGAGTCTAGAGTAGTTCAGAGGTGATTCATTCTGATTTTACATATACACAAAATTATTGTATATATACGTGTGTACGTATAAAGCTGTCAGAGTTCCAAATAGCATCCAAAATTAAATCAGAGTCCCAATCAAAGTACTGTATTCCTCAAAGTTGCAATTTAATATTAGAGCCATGTTGGTACATCTGGGTGAAACCTGAATCTGATGTCTTCTGGGTTACACCACCCAGTTGAAAATTCAGGTCCTTGCCATCCACCCACAAATTCATCATGTTGTCCAATCTCCAATTGCCGTGCTGGCAGAGTCTACCCATCTCCTTCCATGCAGGTGCAGAGGTACAGAGACAAAGGATGACCTTGGCTTTCTAGAAAGAATTGGTTATGGCTACATACTGATGTTCATCCATCGTGTTCGAAGAGGACCTTGACGTCTAATGGGTTGTGGGCTGTATGCGATGTGTCCACAGGTGGCTAGTAAGGCCCATACGGGCACGAAATTTCTGCCACATGTTGGGCACAATTGTCGCAGCATTTGCAGGTCTGGCTTTGCGGAATGCTCGCTTCTCTTCTCTACATATTAACATACATTCTACATACTTCTCTACATATTAAAACCCCCAAACAATCCCCCCTCCCACAGTAGAAAATGTATAGTACGATAGTATAATGTGTGGCAGATCCCAATAAAATGGCTTCGGCCTGACAAATGCATACACACATATGTATACACACTCATACACATTAAAGTAATACTATAATAACTATACTATACTATAACATATACTATTTATTTATTATACTATAATAAATAAATAAATATTATACTATAGTAAATAAATAATTAAGATAAATATCTTCTCTGATTTCTTAGTAATACTATAATAATCCTTTATATTTTTTTCACTCTACACTGTTACATAGAAACATAGAAACATAGAAGTCTGATGGCAGAAAAAGACCTCATGATCCATCTAGTCTGCCCTTATACTATTTCCTGTATTTTATCTTACAATGGATATATGTTTATCCCAGGCATGTTTAAATTCATTTACTGTGGATTTATCTACCATGTCTGCTGGAAGTTTGTTCCAAGGATCTACTACTCTTTCAGTAAAATAATATTTTCTCATGTTGCTTTTGATCTTTCCCCCAACTAACTTCAGATTGTGCCCCCTTGTTCTTGTGTTCACTTTCCTATTAAAAACACTTCCCTCCTGGACCTTATTTAAGCCTTTAACATATTTAAATGTTCGGTCATGTCCCCCCTTTTCCTTCTGTCCTCCAGACTAGAAATATTGAGTTCATTAAGTCTTTCCGGATAAGATTTATGCTTAAGACCTCCCACCATTCTTGTAGCCTGTCTTTGGACCTGTTCAATTTTGTCAAAATCTTTTTGTAGGTGAGGTTACACTGATTATGTACAGAATGAAGAAGATTTCCTTGATGGAGATGTTCAGGAAACCTGCCTAGCAAAAAGGGCTGAAGAACCCTTTTAAAGTTCAAAACAGCAAAACAACCAATCAGGTGCAAGCAGATATCTGCCTGATTTGTCAGAGAACAAGGAGGAGGAGGAAATACCTCAAAAATCAGATGTGAAACTGATGTCAGCTCTAGTAACTGGAACAGATCAGAAAATCAATTATGCAGAAAGGCTAAAACTACTTTATTGAGATTGACTGTGCCAAAAAAATTTATAAATACGATAAATAAGATAGATAGATAGATAGATAGATAGATAGATAGATAGATAGATAGATAGATAGAATAAATAAATATCTTCTCTGATTTTTTTAATAGAGTTAATTAGGAAGGGATATTTTTGAGTCACTTGAAACCTAAAGCATCTTACAATGAGCAAAGATCTTGGACTAGGTGATCACTAAGGTTGCTTTCAACTTCATGATTTTGTGAGAAAAAAGGTAACAAAAAGTAATAGCTGCAGTAGGATGGCAAAAGAATGGAAATCCAAACTAGATTAAGATAAAAAGAGAAGTGTTAACTACAGTAAAGAGGAAAGCGAAGAGAAAGAAAACCCTTATTTTGTATTTCAAAGAAGATTTAAACTTATCACTGAAGGAGTCTCAGGCAAGGAAGAACTACTCTCTCAATCTATTTGCACTTCTTACTAATTCTTTTGTTTGAGACTTTTTCTCTATTCATGCCAGTAAATGTTCGATACACCTCAGACTGAACACAAATACCAACCCACAGGTAATTATTTGGGAGGAAAAAACTTGTTTTCCTATGAGAACATAGAATGTTAAAAAGTAATCTGTCTTCTGCCTTTCCCCTTTTCCCTGAAGTAAACATACCCAAATTAATACCTGGTTTTTCCGCTTCCGTTCCTCTACCTCTAACTTCAATACCCTTCTCAATCCTCCCCTCTGTTCCCAAGCATGTCATTAATGTTAAAATAACTAACTGTTAAAAACTGAAGCTGAGCTCCTTAACTACATGGTAGAGCTATAGCTCCACAATTAATATTGAATTGAAAATAAGATATGTTTGAGAGTCGTCTCTTCCCTTGAATGAATGAGAAACTCCCTGCAGTTGTGCCTTGTGTGTCAGTGTGACACACATAAGGCAGCGTTTCTCTGGGGTAATGGACAACTTGCCACAGTCCACTTGCTGTGACAAACTCACTGCAACCAACTCACCATGGCCCATTCACCATGACCAATACCATGGTCAACACACTGTGGCTAACTGACCATAGTCAGCTCACCACACCCAACTCACCATAGTCAACTCATCATAGCCAAATCACCACAGCCAACTCACCACAGTTAACTCACCACAGTCAACTCACCACAGCCAACTCAACACGACCAGCTCACCATGGCCAACTCACCACGGCCAACTCATCATGGCCAACTCAACACAGTCAACTCAATACAGCCATCTCACCATGGCCAACTCACCACGGCCAACTCATCATGGCCAACTCAACATGACCAGCTCACCATGGCCAACTCAACAGAGTCAACTCAATACAGCCAGCTCACCATGGCCAACTCACCACAGCCAATTCAACACAGCCAACTCACCATGGCCAATTCATCATGGCCAACTCACCACAGTCAACTCAACACAGCCAACTCAACACGACCAGCTCACCATGGCCAACTCATCATGGCCAACTCAACACAGTCAACTCAATACAGCCAGCTCACCATGGCCAACTCACCATGGCCAACTCACCACAGTCAACTCACCACAGCCAACTCAACACAGCCAACTCACCATGGCCAATTCATCATGGCCAACTTATCATGGCCAACTCACCACAGCCAACTCAACACGACCAGCTCACCATGGCCAACTCACCATGGCCAACTCAACACAGTCAACTCAATACGGCCAGCTCACCATGGTCAACTCACCACAGTCAACTCACCATGGCCAATTCATCATGGCCAACTCATCATGGCCAACTCACCACAGCCAAGTCACCATGGCCAACTCATCATGGCTAACTCACCATGGCCAACTCCTCAAGGCCAACTTACCACAGCCAACTCACCATAGCCAAATTGTCATGGCCAACTCACCATGCCAACTCACCATAGTCAACTCAGTACAGCTAACTTGCAGTGGGTGAACTCACCATGGCCAACTCACTGCAAGACAACTCATTGTGGTCGAATTTAACAATTATATTTAATTATTTAAAATAAATAAAAATATTTTAATTTTTGCTACACATTTCATTCTGTCCCTCCTTTTGCATCCTTTTTAAAATTATTCTATTCCACCATATTTTTGATATTAATGTAACTCTTGTCCTGTAGTGAGTTGTCCTATGGTGAGTTGGTCACATGCAAGCTGGTTACGGGAAATTATCATAGAGGGATGTCTAAAGAATGCTGGGAAGGAAGTCAAGAAAGTGGTTAAAGTGACCTCAGCTGTTACCTTTATTTTTGTGACACTCCCTTCTGCACAGGTGAAATGATTGCAGGAGTCCCAGACAAAAGACAACTTCCTAGGACAGCTATCTATTAGATTGACAGAGGAAAGAAAATCAAAAAGCCATCAGAGGAACACAGCCCTAGACATCCTGCTCCTTAATTGGCTTTCACTTTTTAACAGGCAGAAAGTTCATATATGAAGAAAACAAAATGCAAGACCGATTCTTGCTCCTTGGAAGCAGTGGAAACGTACAAAACAATAATTTGTAAAATGTGTCAAAAGCCAGCTGTCAGATTCCTACACTCTTTAAGTTTACCCAGCCCTTTTAAAACAAGGGAAGCGTTCTGTTTGTGTCAATGTGATTTTGAGAACAAAAAGTATCCCAGAATTGAATTTCAGATTAAGTGAGAAATGATTCTAAAGTTATTTTATTGTTGAGAAACACCTGCTAGAAAGTCTTAATCCCATTAGTTATTTTATTTATTTATTTATTATTTAGATTTGTATGCCGCCCCTCTCCGAAGACTCGGGGCAGCTCACAACAGAGTAAAACAAATCATAAATAATCCGAGTAAGTTTAAAATATTTAAAGATTTAAAAACCCCATATACTAACAGACACACACACAAGCATACCATGTATAAATTAAACATGCCCAGGGGGAGATGTTTCAATTCCCCCATGCCTGACGGCAAAGGTGGGTTTTAAGGAGTTTACGGAAGGCAGGAAGAGTAGGGGCAGTTCTAATCTCCAGGGGGAGTTGGTTCCAGAGAGCCGGTGCCGCCACAGAGAAGGCTCTTCCCCTGGGGCCCGCCAACCGACATTGTTTAGTTGACGGGACCCGGAGAAGGCCCACTCTGTGGGACCTAATCGGTCACTGGGATTCGTGCGGCAGAAGGCAGTCTCGGAGGTATTCTGGTCCAATGCCATGAAGGGCTTTAAAGGTCATAACCAACACTTTGAATTGTGACCGGAAATTGATCGGCAGCCAATGCAGACTGCGGAGTGATGGTGAAACATGGGCATATCTAGGTAAGCCCATGACTGCTCTCGCAGCTGCATTCTGCACGATCTGAAGTTTCCGAACACTTTTCAAAGTTAGTTACAGCCTGGGGTGGGGGTGGGGGCAGAATCTGTCTTCTGAGAAAGGACTATTGGGATGGGAAATGCTTGTCTCATATGTGTCATCTTTGGTTATTATTTATCTTTTCCCTGTTTTCCATCTGAAGTAGCATCACAGGGCAAAGGGGAATGTCAGTACCATTGTACTGACAAAACAATGGCTATCAGATAACCTGGAAATAAGATTATGGATCAAGGTCCCATGGAAAAATTCTGGGGTATCAAATTCAAGGCCCACGGGCCAGACCTGTATAGCTGTAAATGACATGTGTAGCCCTCCTGGCCTCTGTTTTCAGCCATGATGGCCTCTTGTAGCTCTCTACTAGCAAAAATGGACATAAGAGACATTGACAGTGAAGGGCTATCAAAATTTTTACTACCATACTGTGGTAGTATGGCTTATGCAGGACACCCTGCATTTTCTTTCAGTGCAAAATGGGTGCTCTGGGGTGGAGCTCCATTTTTGATGCCCCACTGCATTCCACCACCACCCCCGGGACATTGAGGTGCCTCTGACATAAAGTGATATTGAGTTAGCCATGCCCACCATGGCCATGCCTGCCAAACCCATGCCCACTGCAGCCATGCCTACCCAAACCACCAAGGTTAAACTCCACCCTGATTCAGCCCTCAATGAAATCGAGTTTGACACCCCTGCTAGAACTAGTGGTTCTCAATTTTTTCTTAACCACGGTCTCCCTATAAATACTTTTTGTGGCCATAGACTACCAAGAGTTAATTCAAGATTTAAATCACAACATTTCCTCATTTCTGCTTGTCTTGACATTGCCCCTCCACCATAGATTCCCTGGACCACAGGCTGAGAATCACCGATCCACATTTTATTTGAACCCATTTATAGGAAAGTTGCATTCACAAAAAACATGGAAAAGTAAACACTTTGTGAATATAGTCTATGAAGAGGGGCGGCAATCAAATCAAATCAAATCAAATCAAATCAAATCAAATCAAATCAAATCAAATCAAATCAAATCAAATCAAATCAAATCAAATCATAAATAAGAAACAGATACATTCTTCACTACTACTTTCTAAAATAAGACCTTTTTCTTGCTACTGTCCTCCAACTGCCTAGGAAATGTCTGGCAAATTCAAGGGTTATGTACAAAGTTTCTAACCTGTCTCAAGTTTCAAGTTTCAAGTTTTATTGGATTTATATGCCGCCCCTCTCCAAAAACTCGGGGCGGCTAAGCAACATGGCTCTTGGTGGTTGGAGAAAGCTGCTTCCTACCGTAATTCTATTATACATTTTCTGAAATCACTGGATGATTTGAGGCCAGACATTATGTTTCAGTCTAACCACAGTCTAAGGGTTGTTGTGGAGGGGGGGGGGGGAGATACTGGGTGTTTTTGTGCTTCAGTGGAACAATTAAAAACTTATAATAATGACTATTGCTACCTAATATAGCAATAGCAATAGCACTTAGACATATACAGTGTTCCCTCGATTTTCACGGGTATGAATTTCGCAAATAGCCTATACCACGGTTTTTCAAAAAATATTAATTAAAAAATACTTCGTGGTTTTTTTCCTATACCACGGTTTTTCCCACCCGATGACGTCATACATCATCGCCAAACTTTCGTCTGCCATTGCTGATTGGCCGAAATCTGGGCCAATCAGCATTGTTATCGCAAAAAAAAAATTATTGTTAATAAATAATTATGTTTATAAATATCAGGATCACTAAATCTCTTATTCAATGGTGAGTACCAGTAATAATGGTGAGTAAATAGTTGTTAAGGGAATGGGAAATAGTAATTTAGGGGTTTAAAGTGTTAAGGGATGGCTTGTGATACTGTTCATAGCCAAAAATTGTGTATTTACGTCCGCATCTCTACTTTGTGGAAATTCTACTTTTGCGGACGGTCTCGGAATGCCTCCCCCGCGAAAATTGAGGGAACACTGTACTGCCCTATATTGCTTTACAACACTTAAAACATCAGCAAATTGCCCTCAACAATTTGGGTCCCCTTTTTACCAACCTCAGAAGACTGGAAGGCTGAGTCAACCTTGAGCCAGTCAGGATCAAACTGTTGTGGGGGTGGGCATTCTACTCACTACGATACCAGGGCTCATCTCTGTACTAGTATAGAGCTCTTTAATATAAGTACAGATATTGGCCTAAAATAGAATTACTGGCATATGGCAATAGCACTTAGGCTTATATACTGCTTCACAGTGTTTTACAGCCCTTTCTAAGAGGTTCACAGAGTCAACATATTGCCTCCAACAATCTGGGTCCTCATTTCTTCGACCTTAGAAGGATCGAAGACTGAGTAAACCTTGAACCAGTGAGAACTGAACTGTCAAACTACTGGCAGCAGCAATCAGCAGAATTAGCCTGCAGTACTACATTCTAACTACTGCGCCACTGCAACTCATATATTCCTTATGATGATCCAAATTATTGTGGCATTACTGCTGCTTATTTAGATACTGGAATCCAGGTCATTTTATTCTCGATTACGAAGCACGTTCTCTGTCATTCAGAAGACCCACCGAGTTGCAAACATACAATATTTACAGAACCATTCACATTAAATAGGTTCCAAGCCTTAGATATGATGACAAATCTCCAGGCTTTACTTCATTGTCCCCTTACCACATGACCCTTCCTAACTCATGCAGTTTGATTGTTTTACTTGCTGACTTCCTGACACCTCCAAGAATATAAGAAAGTTCTACTTGATCACAATTTTATCAGGTTTTGGCCTTATAATATTGGTTGTACAGTGTTCCCTCGATTTTCGTGGGTTCGAACTTTGCAAAAAGTCTATACCACGGTTTTTCAAAAATATTAATTAAAAAAAACTTTGCGGTTTCCCCCCCCCCCCATACCATGGTTTTTCCTGCCCGATGATGTCATATGTCATTATCAAACTTTCGTCCACCTTTAATAAAATATTTTTTTAATAAACTTTAATAAAGAAACATGGTGAGTAATAATCTAAATGGTTGCTAAGGGAATGGGAAATTGCAATTTAGGGGTTTAAAGTGTTAACGGAAGGCTTGTGATACTTTTCATAGCCAAAAATAGTGTATTTACTTCTGCATCTCTATTTCGCGGAAATTCGACTTTTGCAGGCGGTCTTGGAACGCATCCTCTGCGAAAATCGAGGGAACACTGTACATTGATTTTTTTAGTTGTGAATATTAGTATTAATTTCTTCCAATAAATTTTTTCTTTTCTGTGTGCATAATTTGGATCTCTGGCCATAAATTAATAAAGTATTGCATATTACATTTGCAAAGCCCTCTAGGTCAAAAGGGGAAGGTATCAATTTTTGCAGCTGCTGCTGTTGGTGGTGATGATATGAGATAAAACAAGGCTAGCCATCATCAGCTCAAGAATGCTACCTGGTATAAACTTTTTGTTATGAAGAAATTTGTACTGAGAATTGTTTCTTGGAACCAGGAGTTTAATTTGGGAGAACAAAGGCATTTTAAACTAGGCCTCTTGCCAGGCAAACTTAAGAAACAGCATTTTCTATCAAACAAACAAAACATACTTCATGTCAACTATCGAACTCAGATTCTGTGCAGTATTTGATAAACAGGACTTTTCCCCAAGTGAGGCAGCTTGCTGAAAACAGATGTCTTGTAATACAGGGGCATTGTGTTTGTTTGTATGTGTTGTCAGGATGGAGCCACACATGACACATTTTAAAACAGGGAAGACTTCAGTGCAAAAATCTCAATTCCTGTATTTTCATTTTTTAGAAGACTGTTGAAATGGACCTCTGTTACAGAACGTATCTATGCATTCCTTGAGCAATGTCTGCTGTTACCCCCTTCCAAAGGGTCACTGTGTCTAAAAAAAAAATTAAAGGCCAAATGTGATTTAGGAAAAGGTCAAAATGTTACAAGGTTGACAAATTTTGCAGCAATTTGCCATTTTCACCTAAAATCTTGCAAGGCTTTGTGGCGAGCTGCTAACGTGTGTATATGAAGAAGGGGGTGTGCCTGGGCTTTCAGACAAAATCTCTTAACGACACCTGGGCTTGAAACAACTGCCAACTGCAACTGACCAAAGCTCTGAATGAATGAGTGTAGGAGTTATCATCCCAGCCTTGCTTTTCATTTGCTAAGAAGAGGGGATTGCATTGTGTGAAACGTTGGCAGCAGGGGTGGGCAGCAGGCAGGACGGGGTGGGACGCAGTTCCACCGGCGGAAATGAAGATGTGTGCACAGCTCCAGCTGATCAGCAGCTGTCACTTCCTGGATTACTGGTCTTGGCTCAGGTCTCCTTTTTCCCCCCTGCTGCTGCTGCTGTCGCGTCTGCGCTCCTGGCTTTTTTCCTCTTTCCTTCCTACTGGCTTTGGATGAGCTTCCCTCTCTCCTGCCCAGCTCCCCTCCAGCCTCACGTGGCCACTTCCCACCTGAGGTGCAAGCAGAAGGCATGGGTGGAAGTGCCGCTGGAAGCATTTATGCTTATGGCAGCACCCATTCGTTTAGTTACCCAACCTGATGCAGGGGGGGCGACCCAGGAAGGAGAGTGCGGGAAATGCGAAGCAAATTGTTACCCCAGCGAGCGACACTGGTAAGGTTGTAAGGCTTAACAGTTCACTTGAACGATTATGATTGTTTATGCCACTCCCACCTAGTCACATGGCTGGAAAGCCACTCCTACCCATTCACATGACCATTTAGCCACACCCACAAAATAAGCCACACCCACAGCGTGGCAGTAAAAATTTTGGCTGCCTATTACTGATTGGCAGGCTCCACGTTTTTAAAGAAACTCTCATTTGAAGTAATATTAGCACACAGCGAGCTTCAAGAATGAATGCTAGGCATGAAATTAATAAATATTAGTAATCGGAAAGATTTGAAACCAGCTGTATTTCCACATATGAATGGTATTGGGTACTCTAGTGTCTTTCTCATAGTTAGCAGCCTTGAATTGGAAAGGTAAGGAAATCCATAATGTTCTTGATATGGTTAGGTCAGTGAAGGGCTGCAAAAAAACTACCACACTGTGGGCATAGCTTATTTTATGGGTGTGGTTTGCCAGCAGTGAAAGGCTACCAAAATGTTTACTACCACAATGTGGGCATGGCTTATGCAGGATGCCCTACATTTTCTTTCAACATCTTTCTTTGCAAATTGTGTGTTCTGGGGTGGAGCTCCATTTTTACTACCCTACTGTGTTCCCCCAGTCCGGGCAGTAGCCCACCCCTGCTTGCGATCATGTGACCAGGTGGTGGCTTAAAGGTCATGTGACTGGTTTAAAGGTGGCCAACTTGACATCACTCATGTCAAGAGTTTGGGTTAAAGTTAAGGTGCCTGGCCTCTCCTTGCCTCAAAGAGATACAATTCCCCTATCTATTTACTATTACTGACCATCCAAAATATATTATTTCATTCTATGTATATATGCCATATGTGTGCATACATATTGCACACAACCACACAAAAATATACATTATCTACTATATAAACTGTGTGTTTATGTACACACACACACACACACACACACACGCATGCACAGCTCTTCTAAAATTATACACATTCAACCTCATTTACCAAGAGAGGAAAAACATACCCAGCACCCAGAAGGGAAAAAAAGAAATATGTGTAATATGTATATATGGCAATACCACTGTGACTGCCATTTTGACCCTTTTCACCATAACTTGTAGATACTCAGATGTGCACAATTTTATTTTATTTATTTGCTAGTGAGTCTGACACAATAAACTTGGTTGCTGCTAGATCCTTCAGTAGTAGCAACAGGTGTAAGTAGAAGCATGCCACATTTTCAAATCCTACTCTAGGTGGCAGTAGTAAATCTCCTTCACAGTTCAAGAAGGGCCTAGATCAGTGTTTCTCAACCTTGGCCGCTGGAAGATGTGTGGACTTCAACTCCCAGAATTCCCCAGCCAGCTGGCTGGGGAATTCTGGGAGTTGAAGTCCACACATCTTCCAGCGGCCAAGGTTGAGAAACACTGGCCTACATCCTTTCATTTTGCACAACAGAGCTCAGGGATCCAGAGCAACCAGTTTGAGCCAAATATAAAGCCCATAATATGACCTTTCTTCTCCATTTCCCTATCTGTTATTTATTTTCCACAATTTTGAACTGCCCATGTCAATTTTGAATTACCCATGGGAATCTGGGTAGTGTTCAATAATACACTATCGCTGTAATCCTTAATTTTAGACAATAGAATTTTTCAATGACCTTAGTAAAAAAAAAACAATTGCTACCAACCTTCCTTCCATAGAGGACAAAAAGAGGGCTGTGAAAATATTTACAGATACCTCACATCCCGGATACAAATGGCTTCAACTCCTAAGCTCATTTTTCCCCCAAACACCATCACTCTGCTAAACAAATAGTTCTCTAAACACTGTCAAACTATTTACTAAGTCTGCACTACTATTAATCTTCTCATCGTTCCCATCAGCCATCTCCTTCCACAAATGACTGAATGACTGTATCTTTGTTGCTTGTATCCTTATAATTTTTAGCTATATTAATTGGATTTTTAGATATGTATATAGTTTATTGTTTTGGTATGTTGTGAGCCACTCCGAGTCCTCAGAGAGAGGCAACATACAAATCCAATTAATAAATAATAAATAATACATTTACATTGACTTTCTTCCATGACTAACTGTACTTCTGTCGACTGCAGATTCTCCATAAAGAGTACACAAACGTTTGTGAATGTTCCCAAAAGTTTCTTTCTCTGCAGTGAGAAATTTATTGATGACCTGCCACTGGTAACGTACATCATTTACAGACATCATTTCAAAACACTGCTGAAGCTACACTATCTCTCTGAAGAAACACAAAATTTATACACACACTCCTGACAATTCAAATAATGTACATCTAAAGTTTTACATTTGTACCATTATTGTAGGCTGAGAAAAAAAATGTGGTGCATTACTTTCTGGGCGACTGTCGTATGTACAGTGTAACCGCAGCAGTGTTTCGAAATGGTGCCTGTAAGTGATGTACATTAAAAGCAGTGTGTCATCATTGCATTTCTCATTGCAGCGAAAGAAACTGTTGGGAACATTCACAAACATTTATGTACAGTTTATGGAGAATCTGCAGTCAACAGAAGTACGGTTAGTAGTGGAAGACGTTTTGAGGATGACGAAAAGGTAATTCACCCAGTGCAGAAATGGCTTCATGACCAGAACAAGGAGTGGTACCAACAGGGCATACACACCCTTGTGTCTCGCTGGAGGAAAGCCATAGAACAGGATGGAGATTACATGGAAAAATAGGGAGTGTAGAAGAAACATCATTCTTTCTTGTGTGTCATTTTCATTATGTTCAATAAATAATTGTTGAAGAAAAAAATGTGGTGCATTACTTTCTTGGCGACTGTTGTATGTACAGTGTAACTGCAAAGCAGCGTGTCATCATTGAATTTCTCACTACAGAGAAAGAAACTGTTGGGAACATTCACAAACATTTATGTACAGTTTATGGAAAATCTGTAGTCGATAGAAGTACGGTTAGTCTCTGGACACATAGATGGAAACAGAGATTACATGGAGAAATAGGGAGTATAGAAGAAACATCATTCTTTCTTGTGTGTCATTTTCATTATGTTCAATAAATAATTGTTGAAGAAAAAAATGTGGTGCATTACTTTCTGGGCAACTACTACTTGGAGGACTCTGAATAGGTTGAGAGTTGGAGTGCCTAAATGTAAAACCAATGTGCTCAAACAGAGGTTCTTAGCTTATAATAACATTTATTTATTTTATTTATTTATTCAATTTTTATGCCGCCCTTCTCCTTAGACTCAGGGCGGCTTACAACATGTTAGCAATAGCACTTTTTAACAGAGCCAGCCTATTGCCCCCACAATCTGGGTCCTCATTTTACCCACCTCGGAAGGATGGAAGGCTGAGTCAACCTTGAGCCGGTGATGAGATTTGAACCGCTGACCTTCATATCTACAGTCAGCTTCAGTGGCCTGCAGTACAGCACTCTACCTACTGCGCCACCCCGGCTCTTATGTGCAGGGGCAAATTCCCATTACTGCTGCTCCCGGTGCATGCGGGTGTATTCATGTGTCCCAGCATGTTTTTGGTTCTGCGCATAATCAGGAAACAAAACCTTGTGAGAGGATGCGTGTTTGTGTGTGTGTGTGTGTGTGTGTATGTGTGATTTCGGTGATTTTTTTGCTCCCACACATGTGTAGAAGCAAAACATTGCTGAAATCTTACGCTCATGTCCCCATGCAAGATTTTGCTTCTTGTGCGCATATGAAGGGAACCAAAGCTTCTTGTGCAGCATACCAAGCACTACTGATGCACCATCCTCAACCCTACTGCTACCAACTCACTACTGGCTTTGCAAATGTGAAGAGATACACAGAGCCCGGCCCATCTGCTGGTATGCCAGCTACTACCACACACATGCACCGATAATGACTTATTTCTCAAGAACAAAGCCAAGAAGGTGCCTTCATTCTGTCTGTTTACAGTTTGATCTAGACACGGAAGAATGTAATTAATTCAAATGCTATTTTAATTTGATTTATATGCAAATGATATCCAATTCAACTGTTGTCCTGTCCCACCCACCCACTTCTTTTTATTATTAATATTATTATTATTTGCTTTGCATACTTTTTAGAATGCCATTTTTGGCATGCCATCAAAGGCAAAGTGCAACCCTCAACTTGGCAAAAGAAAAAATTATGCATGCTTGAAATAATAACATTTTAATAGGAAGCCTCATGGATGTTCCATTTTTTCACGCTTCCTTTCAGCTTCCATGCCAGGTCTGGTGCCTCAAACTGTATTTTGCTGCTACTTAATATAAAATGCTTATTCTGTGCATTTTTGTCCTACTCTTTAAGATTCTTAAAGCTTTTCGTTGATGAACAGATCTATATTCCATCCATTGTAATTGTTCTGTCGAGCTCTCTGGTAGAATCCTCCCAAAAATGCACAGATACAATTTCAGATACAATTTCAGACACACACACGTTTGAAAATTCAAAACAATGTTCTTTATACCGAAAATGCAAATAAACAGAGCACTCTTTTTGTATAGTAGAAATTTAGATTTGTTGTAAATTGTTTTTTGCACTTTGTTGTGAGCCGCCCCGAGTCTGCGGAGAGGGGCGGCATACAAATCTAAATAAACATAAACATAAACATAGCAAAGAGCACTTGTCTCCAAACCAATTGGTAATTTGTACAAGTCCCTTATCAGTTCTGTGATACTTAGCTTGCAGCTGTGAGGCAATTCACAGTCCTTCTTTTTTCACAAAGTGAAACACACTTTGCTCTGGGTTAGTTTCAAAGTGGGGAAAAATCAGCACACAAAGGTCAAAGTCAGCAAAGCAGTTATGAAACACAACAATCAGATAATCCTCCACAATGGCCAAACCCACAGGCTGCTATTTATAGCAGCCTCACTAATTACCACAGCCCCATCCAACCACAGGTGGCCTCATTTTCTTTGATAATAATCTCTCAGTTGTTGTTGCCTATGCATCACTCTCCGCATGCGTGGCTGTATCATTAACTCTTGTTCTGAATTCAAGGAGGAGCTAGATAATTTATCTCCTTCTGAGCTGTCTGCCACACTCTCCTCCTCCCTGTCACTCATGTCTTCTTGGTCAGAGGAGCCTTCATCAGCAGATTCCGGGGGGGGGGCAAAACAGGCCTGCAGCATGTGGATGACTCCCCCACATCCACAGTCCTTGGGGCAGGAGCAGGGCCAGAGCTAACCACAACAGTAATGGACAAGGTTCACTTGAGACTGGTGGCAAGAACATAGAAAATGGGTTCCAGAAGCCAAGCAGAAGTGATAAACTTTTTTATTTGCACAAGCAAAGATTAAAAACATTGGACACATTGTGACCATCCTGTTTGGTCATTCTTTGCATATTTCTTACATAACAATAAATACCATTATTGTTCAATGTACTTTGTGATCTTACCTATGTATCACTCATCGCTATTAGTTTATATCCGAACCCTCTTTTATTTTCCCTTTTTTCTAATTCTTACTCTTTACTTTTTCTATCATTTTTTCTTTCTATCCATTGATAAACTTTATCCCAAGTTGCATTGTATTCCGCCTCTCCCTTGTCCTTCAATTCCAGTGATAATCTATCCGTTCCTGCACATGTCAATATTTTTTCTATTATTTCTTCTTCCGATGAAGTTCTTTCATTTTTCCCCAATATTGAGCATAAATCAATCTTGCTGCAGTTGTTATCAACTTTGTCTCCGGGATGAGACAATGAGATACATGAAGTTGTCCCTGGCAGGGAAGGTTCTGAAGAGGAGCTTCATATAGGTCCCTTAATTTATATCCTAAAATTAAATATATTTGTCCTTTTTCGTATTTCTCTTGAATGATTCCTAATATAAACAATTTTGGTTTCATTTCTGTGTTTTTACCTAGTATCTCTTCTTAGATACTAGGCAGAAGTGGTAACCTTGATGGCGGTATGCATTGTGAATATTTCTTGGCAATGAAATTAATAAGAAATAGAAACATAGAAACATAGAAGATTGACAGCAGAAAAAGACTTCATGGTCCATCTAGTCTGCCCTTATACTATTTTTTGTATTTTATCTTAGGATGGATATATGTTTATCCCAGGCATGTTTAAATTCAGTTACTGTGGATTTACCAATCTTGTCTGGTGGAAGTTTGTTTCAAGCATCTACTACTCTTTCAGTAAAATAACATTTTCTCATGTTGCTTCTGATCTTTCTCCCAACTAACCCCAGATTGTGCCCCCTTGTTCTTGTATTTATTTTCCTATTAAAAACACTTCCCTCCTGAGCCTAAACATATTTAAATGTTCCGATCATGTCCCCCCTTTCCCTTCTGTCCTTCAGACTATACAGATTGAGTTCATGAAGTCTTTCCTGATACGTTTTATGCTTAAGACCTTCCACCATTCTTGTAGCCCGTCTTTGGACCCGTTCAATTTTGTCAATATCTTTTTGTAGGTGAGGTCTCCAGAACTGAACACAGTATTCCAAATGTGGTCTCACCAGCGCTCTATATAGCGGGATCACAATCTCCCTCTTCCTGCTTGTTATACCTCTAGCTATGCAGCCAAGCATCCTACTTGCTTTTCCTACCGCCCGACCACACTGCTCACCCGTTTTGAGTGAGACTGTCAAAAACTGAAAGAACAATGCATTTCTTTTTGTGAAACAGCAAGGCAAAAAGTGCTAAACAATTCAGAAGCAGCCAGGCTGCCAAGATTACAGAGGGCACAGGAATTACAAAATATTTTGCAGTGTCAAAAGCCATAGGGCAGGATACGTGGGTGGCATTCATTGCACAAACTGAATTTTGGATACTGTTCCACAGTGCACTTTTGATGACTTTCCTCTTCACATAGTTACTGTGAACCATTCTTCCAAATGCTCTACTTCAAATGTGCCTACTAAAATGAAGGAGAAAGCCTCTCAATTACCCCCGTTGCTTTGCAGGGCAAATTACATCGGTTTGAGACCTTGCTTGCAGTTCCTCTCCTTTCTAAAACGAAAGCAGCAGAACATGATGTGCTCCTCCCATACATTTATTTATTTACTTACTTACTTACTTACTTACTTACTTACTTACTTACTTACTTACTTACTTATTTATTCCAATGCACAATGAGAGTTTTAGTTCGTATATATGCTAAACAATGTCGCTTGGCGGGGCCCAGGAGAAGAGCCTTCTCTGTGGCGGCCCCGGCCCTCTGGAACCAACTCCCCCCAGAGATTAGAATTGCCCCCACCCTCCTTGCCTTTCGTAAGCTTCTTAAAACCCACCTCTGCCGCCAGGCATGGGGGAACTGAGATACTCTTTCCCCCTAGGCCTTTACAATTTTATGCATGGTATGTCTGTATGTCTGTTTGGTTTTATAATAAGGGTTTTTAACTGTTTTAATATTGGATTGTTACATGCTGTTTTTATTACTGTTGCTAGCCGCCCCGAGTCTACGGAGAGGGGCAACATACAAATCCAATAAATAAATAAATAAAAATAAATAATATATATATATATATAGACACATAGTAAAATACATGATGAAGGTTCTAGAGGAGATACTCATAGTAAAATATATCTAAGAAAGAATAGAAAAGAAGATATAGCAATATCTTTCAATATCAGTGAAAGAATAGAAGAAGAGATATAGGAATAGAAGAAAGATATAGGAGATATAGGAGAGCAATAGGACAGGGGACGGAAGGCACTCTAGTGCACTTGTACTCGCCCCTTACTGACCTCTTAGGAATCTGGATAGGTCAACCATAGATAATATGGCAACCATAGATAATATGGCAATATGTGGAGAGAGAAAATACCTTGTTCACCATCCATTGACCTACTGCTGGAATATTTTGCATTTTATACTAAACTATCTTTATCTTGCTGGAAGCACTGTTGGAATGACAGGAGCATGAAGGTGCAGAATTTATTCCAAACATGAGTGATCTCCATATCAGTAAGCTGAATTAGGGACTGTATTTTACAAGACTAGAAGGTATTGTGTGTGCCTCTCCTTTTTTTTGGATTAGTCCTACCTACAGAATTTGGCCAGTGAAGGTTTATGTAAATGGTGTTCTGCATGTTATTGAATAAAAAATGAACAATTCTGGCAAATTCATTAATAAAAGTAAAAAGAAAATAATCACATGAGATGTTTAGCATTCTAATGTGTTATAAATTCAGAGTACCCAGCATTCTATGCAAACCTCAAACTCCATTTCTCACCTTGTAAATATAATTATTCATTAAAACATCTGGAAGTACTTGATAGGAAATTCATGCTATAAAACTAAATGAAGGGTGCCCCTTTAGTCATGAAGCTGCTTTCTGTTTGACAACTCTCCCTGGTGCTTGTAAAGACAACTTTGCTATATTTGCTGAACCTTGTTTCTCTGCTCATTTCTCTTTTATACTAATGATTCCCAAGGAAGCTATTGAGAAATCTTGTAAGTTTTCTTTTCAGAGGATGAAGAAGTAGATGGCAGTCAATGTGGGCAACGACAGAGCTCAGGTGGAGATAAAAATGGGATTAAAATATCATGACAGATTAAAACAAATAATACACATCATTGATCATTTGATCTAAAGAGCACGCATGCTCATTAGCATGGTTTTTAAAAGTTCATCTAGTGTAGTAGAGCAAAAAGATTTTTGTGAAAATTCATGATTGGAACTTTGGTACATGGCCAGTAAAATTCTATTTTTATTGCAGCATAGGTGTTCAGTCTCTGAAATACAAATGCTGCTGTTTTCCACAAATGAGTAGCAAATACTAAAAGATTAGTATTGACACATTTGGATTTGACCCAAATAATTTATGGTGGTCCAACTGCTGCTCAACTCTGTCTCCCATCATCTTTAGCCAGTATGATGACTAGAGTAGAGTAGAGTAGAGTAGAGTAGGGTAGGGTAGAGTAAGGTAGGGTAGGGTAGGGTAGAATAGAATGGAATGGAATGGAATGGAATGGAATAGAATAGAATGGAAGAGAATAGAATTTTTATTGCCCAAGTATGATCGGACACCCAATTTATCTTGGTGCATATGCTCTCAGTGTACCTAAAAAAAGAGATAATATCATCAAGAATCATAAGGTGCCAAACTTAATGATAGTCTGGGTAAAATAAGCAATCCAATCATATTAGGAACCAGTCAATATAAATTGTAAGAATACAAGCACAAAGTTACAGTCATACAGTCATTAGTAGAAGGAGATGGCCGATGAGAATGATGAAAAGATTAATAGTAATGCAGACTTAGTAAATAGTTTGAAAGTGTTGAGGGAATTACTTGTTTAGCAGAGTGATGGCATTTTGGGGGGGAAACTGTTCTTGTATCTAGTTGTTCTGGTATGCAGTTCTCTGTAGCATCGTTTTGAGGGTAGAAGTTGAAACAATTTATGTCCAGGATGTGAGGTGCCTGTAAATATTTCTCCCGCCCTCTTTTTGACTCGTGCAGTATACATGTCCTCAGTGGAAGGCAGGTTGGTAGCATGGGGGAGTTGAGATATTCCTTCCCCCTAGGCCATTACAAGTTATGCATGGTATGTTTGTGTGTATGTTTTGTTTTATAATAAGGGTTTTTAGTTGTTTTATTATTGGATCGTTACATGTTGTTTTTATCATTGTTGTTAGCTGCCCCGAGTCTACGGAGAGGGGCGACATACAAATCCAATAAATTATTTTTATTATTATTATTAATTGTTTTTTTTCTGCAGTTCTGATTATCTTCTGAAGTGTGTGTCTGTCTTGTTGGGTTGCGTACGATTGCATATGATAGGTTCTATAGTGCAGCAATAACTATAGAGACACTGATTTCTGTCCCTGCTCATGGTCTTTTATTTGACCAATAACAAAAGGTATTAATAAAGGAGAATATTGGTAGCCCATGGTTGAAATGAAGGGTCCTTGGCGCTGCCTGAGCTTGGTTGTTCCCTTGCAGACACTTCATTAATAGTGCTAGCAATCATTATGTTACATGGTTTAGGTAATGAAATGTCTACAAGAAAACAATCAAGGTCATAGAGCACCAATGACCTCTCAAAAAAGATATATTTGAAGATAAGCAAGCCAGTCTCCAAAACTAATAGAGATAGAGCTCAGGAATAAGAAAATTTCCTATCTTGACAGCAAAGAAAGTATTATCAGTGGCAGTTATAGCATTCTCCAGATGCATGGATTTCAACTTCCAAAATTTTTAGCAGTAGGCATATTATTAGTTTAGACATCTGGGGAACCAGCCAGATTAGGCAGAGATAGGTGGGGGTTTTTTTAATTAATGTATTTCTTATCCACTGCGAGTGAATTTTCTTACCATGGGAGTTTAATGTTAAATTATTGATTGGCCCATTTTGCTTGACATGATGAAAAAAGATGGGTTTAAATGGCTCCAGACCAACTATAATCTCAATGCAATCCCCTCTGAAAGAAATTAAGTTTCCTTTTCAATTCAGGACTTTCCAAATCTCTTGTCATAGAGGATTAATATGCAACATGTTAAAGGATACGGATTACGTAAAATGTCTCTTGTATCTGCTTCACATATGAGAAAACTATAATCCAATGATCTCACATAGCTTTTGGCTGATCTCTCGGTGGCCTGCAGAAACCCTGTGAACGCCAATGTCTTTTTCCAACTGCCAGTAAATCCACCATTAGTGGGCCAGAAGAACAAGATTGTTTGTTAACGGCAAAGAAACAGTGATCTGAACGTTATGAAACAGTGATGGTGAACATATGGCATGGGTACCACAGGTGGCACGCGGAGCCATATCTGCTGACACGTGAACCGTTTCCCTAGCTCAGCTCCAATGTGCATGTGTGTGACAGACAGCCATCTTTTGGCTTGCACAGAGGCTCCGGGAGGGTGTTTTTAGCTTCCAGAGAGCCTCCATGGGAGATGGGGGAGGGCTTTTTACCCTCTCCTAGCTCCAGGGAAGCCTTTAGAGCAGACCTGGGCAAGGGGCGGCCCATGGGCCACATCTAGCCCACCTGATGTCTGTGACTGGCCCGCCCGCTATCTGACTGGTCCATGGAGGTCGGGGTCTGCTCATGTGGCCCCATGGTAAATTTAATTGTCCACCCCTGCTCAAGATGAAGAAGGACGGACTCCAACTCCCAGAAGGCCTCTAGGAAGCCGACCAGGCCTGGCTGAGAGACGGACACGTGTAAAGGAATGGAACGCATGGGGTTTTCTGGGAGACGTACTCTATCCCACTCTGGAGCGGCTGGCAGGGAGGCAGTTGCAGAACTACAGCAGTGGAGGGAGGGCGAAAGAGGGCCTGGAGCAGGAAGCGTGGGCAGCGCTCAGAGTGCCGACTTCGAGTTTGCAGGAGCCCCGGTGCTCTTTTCCTAACTAGGCAGGATTCAATTCAATTCAATTTATTAGATTTGTTTGCCACCCCTCTCTGAAGACTCGGGGCGGCTCACAACAATGATAAAAACAATATTATAATGGCAAAAATCTAATATTAAAAATAACTAAAAACCCCATATAATTAAAAACCACACAGCACATACATACCAAACATAAATTATAATGAGCCTGGGGGAAAGATATCTCAAATCCCCCATGCCTGGCGGTATAGGTGGGTCTTAAGTAGTTTACGGAAGACAAGGAGGGTGGGAGCAGTTCTAATCTCCGGGGGGAGTTGATTCCAGAGGGCCGGGGCCACCACAGAGAAGGCTTTTCCCCTAGGGCCCGCCAGACGACATTGTTTAGTCGACGGGATCCGGAGAAGGCCAACTCTGTGGGACCTTATCGGCCGCTGGGATTTGTGCGGTAGCAGGCGGTTCCGGAGGTACTCTGGTCCAATGCCATGCACCCCTCTTTGGTTGTGGGGCTGGCTTTTGGGGGAGGCTGCAGCAAAATGGTTTTCATGGAGCTGCTGATCCTGTGAGTGTGCCTTGTAAAGGGTGGCTGGGCTGGAACATCCTTCCTCCCGCCTTTCCCCGGTGCATTTAACAGTAACTAGAGAGGTCAGTTTGGAATGAAGTGTTTGTGACCGGCCCGCGGAGGTCGGGGTCCACTCATGCAGCCCCATGGTAAAATTAATTGCCCACCCCTGCTTTAGAGCCTGGGGAGGGCAAAACACAAGCCTCCTGGGCCCACCAGAAGTTGGGAAAAATGTCATTTTCATGCTCCAGAGGGACTCTTGGGACTGGGGGAAGCTGTTTTTGCCCTCCCCATGCCTTGAATTATGGGTGTGGGCACATGCGCATGCATGATAGCATGCATGGACATGCTCTTTTGGCACCCAAGGAAAAAAAGGTTGTTAATATTAAGATATTGAATGTTTTGTATAATTTAAGATGTGTATTCTTTTCCAAAACTGGCATATGCAAATAATAGAGCTATAATAGAATGTTACCATAGTTGGAACAGTTTTTTCTATAAGATATGCTGCAAATTTGTTCAAATACTGTTTGTTTTTCTTTGTTCTATGTTTCTTTTGTTTTTGTTTTTCTTTTAAATGTAGTGGTATTGATTTATGTATTGTATATATATATGTACAATGATACCTCGTGATACGAACCCCTTGTGATACGAACCTGGGAATTTTTTGCCTCTTCTTACGAACTTTTTTTGCCTCTTCTTACGAACTTTTTTTGCCTCTTCTTACGAACTTTTTTTGCCTCTTCTTACGAACTTTTTTCGGCTTACGAACTCACCGCAGATCGCAAAATGGCGCTCCGCTGGGCGCCGGTCGGTCGGACATCTTCATGACGTCAAAGCTCCGCCCATGGAATTCCCTATTGGGATTCCCCACCTCCTTTCCAGCCTCCAAATCGGCCAAAAACGACGACGCCGATCGCAAAAACGGCGCTCTGCTGAGCGCCGCCACCTGTCTGTAACCTTCTGAAACAGCTGGGCGCTTTTCGGTGGCCTCTGGAACCCGAACCCGAACTTCCAGATTCAGCGTTCGGGAGAACGCCGAGAAGCCCCCCGACTGTTTCAGAAGGTGACAGCCGGGCGGCGGCGCTTCTCGGCAGCCTCCCGAACCCGAAAAGTTCGGGTTTGGATTCGGGTTTGGGAGAACGCCAAGAAGCCCCCTGGCTGTTTTAAAAGGTGACAGCCAGGCGGCGGCGCCCAGTGGAGTGCCATTTTGCGATTTTTTTTTCTTTTTGCATGCATTAATCGCTTTTACATTGTTTCCTATGGGAAACAATATTTCGTCTTACAAACTTTTCACCTTACGAACCTACTTCCGGAACCAATTAAGTTCGTAAGACGAGGTATTACTGTATATAAATAAAATGTATAAAAATATTTAATAAAAAAAAGAAAAGAAAAAAAGGTTCACCATCACTGTTATGGAATCTCCCCAATGTTTACCTCAGGTAAAGCAGATAGGACTTTTGTTCACCATTGCTACAAGGAGTAGCAATTACTAATTTTCAATTTATAATCAGATGAAAAGTATACTAAAGATCTACCTAATCTGGATATAGTCCTCTTAGAACACCCTGCTGCTGTTGTGCATAGTATGTTGCATGGCATGTGTGTCTTTAGGTGTATAATACCCTGGACACACATACAACCTGGGAGAAACCCCTCTTAGAAGTAGCGACTGCGAAAGAGACCTCGGAGTCTTGGTGGATAATCAACTAAACATGAACCAACAATGTGCAGCAGCAGCTTAAAAAGCCAACACAATCCTAAGCTGCATCAACAGGGGAATACACTCCAAGACCAGGGAAGTCTTAATACCACTCTACTACGCCCTGGTCTGACCACACCTGGAGTACTGTATTCAGTTCTGGTCACCACACTTCAAAAGAGACATTGAAACTCTGGAGAAGGTGCAAAAAAGAGCAACCAAGATGATTAAGGGATTGGAAACCAAGACTTACGAAGAGAGACTGAGGGAACTGGGCATGGATAGCCTAGAGAAAAGGAGGGCCAAAGCGGACATAATAGCAGTCTACAAGTATATGAGGGGATGTCACAGAGAGGAAGGGATCACTTTAGTCTCCAGGGCACCAGAGGGCCGGATGAGGAACAACGGCTGGAAGCTGACCAAGGAGAGATTCAACATGGAGATAAGGAGGAACTTCCTGATGGTCAGCGAGATCAACCAATGAAACAACCTACCAGCGGACGTTATGAACTCCAACACTCTGGACATTTTTAAGAGAAGATTGAACTGCCACTCGACTGGTGGGCTATAGGGTTCCTGCTTGGGCAGGGGGTTGAACTTGATGGCCTTCATGGTCCCTTTCAACTCTAACAATAAATAAATAAATAATAAAAATATCAAGATGGTGGTCAAATTGTGTGGTTAAAGCCCCACCCCATTTTTCTGAGACCTGGTTAGCATGCTCTTGCAATTATGTTAACCATGCCTGCCTCTGAGATAAAAATAGAATATGTGAAAATTTAAGCAGCATGCTAAATTCCTTCGCCAGAGTGTAGCCTTCTATAGCACACTGCAGATCAGTAGTCTATTGTGTGCACTTCCCACCACTCTTTTGTGACTGCTGGAGGCCTGAAGTTCATGCTTTCAATTTTTGGCAGCAAACTACTGAATCCCAGCAGTGCAATTTTCCACTGATTTTCAAAAGGTGAAGAAATGTAAGTGTATTAAATATCTGTATTGGCACACATATAAAATTATAAAATACCCTCAAAATGTACCCTCAAGGCCTCCTATACCTTCTCTAGTAATTTATTTTCCTTGTTTGTTTGTTTTGTCAAGTATGTATTGACACTGTACAAAGATGTAACAATGCTTATATACATGATACTAGTAAGAGAGAAACATTAGGACAGGGGACGGAAGGCACGCTGGTGCACTTATGCACGCCCCTTACTGACCTCTTAGGAATCGTGAGATGTCAACAGTGGATAGTCTAAGGGTAAAGTTTTAGGGTTTAGGTGATGATACTACAGAGTCAGGTAGTGCGTTCCATGTATCAACTACTTGGTTACTAAAGTTGTATTTCCTGCAGTCGAGTTTAGAGTGGTTTACTTTAAGTTTGTATCTGTTGTGTGTGTCATGGATTGTAAAAGTCCGTTTGAACTTTAAGCCGTGGAGGCGGTGGGATTTAGAGCTCCAAGCATGTTATTTAAAACAAGATTTCTTTTATTATGAAAGTAAAAATAAACATTGTCTGGGTAGACAAAAGAACAAACTTTACATCATAGAGTCTTAAGGCAGAGAAGAAAGACAAAGGACAACAGAGCAAAGAGACGGAAATGACAAGGCAGGATATTACATAATATATGGGAGGAGATTAATGACAAGGCACACATGTTAACTCTTTAATTACTAAATGTCTCTGAGGCTGGCAATATTCAGCGTGACAGTGTGCTCGTGTGTTGTTGTGGTTGAAGCTGAAGTAGTCGTTGACAGGAAGGACGTTGTAGCAGATGATTTTATTAGCTATGCTTAGGTCGTGTTTAAGGCGATTGGCAGTATCCAAAGATATAGCAATGTTTATATGCATGATGCTAGTAAGAGAGAAACATTAGGATAGGGGATGGAAGGCACTCTGGTGCACTTATGCATGCCCCTTACTGACCTCTTAGGAATCGTGAGAGGTCAACAGTAGATAGTCTAAGGGTAAGGATAGTTCTAAACAGCTTCAATATTTTATACTACTATTCTTTAAAATACAGTTATTACCATCTGAGTAAAATGCTACTATAGTACATATTTTTCTCTATATGTTTGTAGGGTCATTATCTATATGTTTGTAGGGTCATTATCTGTAGTAATCCCAACAATAGAAATTCAGTAAGGCTTGGACACATGATAAATTAAAAAAAAAAGACTTATAACTCATATCTAAATCCTGAAAATGGAGATAAAAATGAAATCAGAACTTTTTCTCTTGGGTCTAATGGAGAAAGAACTGAAGAAAAAGTTTGGAACTTTGTTACTATATATGTTAACAGCAGCGAGACTACTGAATAGAAAAAAATGGAAGGATTCTTTGATTCCTATTATGGAAAAATGGTTGCAGAAGCTGACGGAATTGGCTGAAATGGCAAAATTGGCTAGTTTGTTTAATGAAAAGAATATAAGTACTTTTGTTTCCACAGGGAAACTGCTTCTGAACTTCATGCTTGACAGTGCTCACTGTCCTCTTATTTGCTTGTGTATTTTATATACTTGCATTTTATATCTTAATAAAAAAAAATTTTTTTAAAGAAATTCAGTAAGGCTTATTATTCAGTAAAATTCAAGACATAGTTGGCAACTACATCTGTTAAATGCATATTGGAAATTAGAAATGGGGAATTCTCAAAATTAAGACTTTGTCATGCACAGGGATGGTTAGTACAATCGGAGAAGGACTGTGTCTGGACAGCATAGATGAGAAAAAAAAGAATCTTTGCTATTTAATTAAGGTCGATTTCCAAGTCAACTTACAATAAAAACAAGAATCAGAATAAATTAAGCATTCACTCCATCACTGTCTCTAGCAGTTTTCCCACTTGCTTGTGTTGTCTGGGCTTTCTGGGCTTGTTGGAATTACACAGTCTAACAGCATTAGTCATTTATCCCCAATAGGTTATGACATCTAGCTTGAATCAAAGCTTTCTGCAAATAGCTGATTTATGATCAGTGTGATGCACATATTATAGGTCGTTCTCGACTTACGAGCACAACTGACCCCCCAAACTTTTGTTGCTAAGCAAAGAAGGTGTTAATTGAATTTTGCCCCAGTTTTACAATCTTTTCTGCCACAGTTGTTAAGCGAATCATTTATTTATATATTGGATTTGTATGCCGCCCCTCTCCGTAGACTCGGGGCGGCTAACAACAATGATAAAAACAACATGTAACAATCCAATCCAATACTAAAATAACTAAAAAAAACCTGATTATAAAAACCAAACATACATACAGACATACCATGCGTAAATTGTAAAGGCCTAGGGGGAAAGAATATCTCAGTTCCCCCATGCCTGACGGCAGAGGTGGGTTTTAAGAAGCTTACGAAAGGCGAGGAGGGTGGGGGCAATTCTAATCTCTGGGGGGAGTTGGTTCCAAAGGGCCGGGCCCACCACAGAGAAGACTCTTCCCCTGGGTCCCACCAAACGACATTGTTTAGTTGATGGAACCCGGAGAAGGCCCACTCTGTGGGACCCAACTGGTTGCTGGGATTCGTGTAGCAGAAGGCAGTCCCTGAGATAATCTGGTCCGGTGCCATGAAGGGCTTTATAGGTCATAACCAACACTTTGAATTGTGACCGGAAACTGATCGGCAACCAATGCAGACTGCGGAGTGTTGGTGTAACATGAGCATATTTGGGGAAGCCCATGACTGCTCTTGCAGCTGCATTCAGCATGATCTGAAGTTTCCGAACACTTTTCAAAGGTAGCCCCATGTAGAGAGCATTGCAGTAGTCCAGCCTCGAGGTGATGAGGGCCTCAGTGACTCTGAGCAGTGACTCCCAGTCCAAATAGGGTCGCAACTGGTGCACCAGGTGAACCTGGGCAAATGCCCCCCTCGCCACAGCTGAAAGATGGTTCTCTAATGTAAGCTGTGGATCGAGGAGGACGCCCAAGTTGTGGACCCTCTCTGAGGGGGTCAATGACTCCCCCCCCAGGGTGATGGACGAACAGATAGAATTGTCCTTGGGAGGCAAAACCCACAGCCACTCCATCTTATCAGGGTTGAGTTTGAGTCTGTTGACACCCATCCAGACCCCAACAGCCTCCAGGCACCGGCACATTACTTCCACATTCATGCAGTCATTTAAGCAAATCTATCTTTCTCCCATTGACTTTGCTTGTTGAAGTCGGCTGGGAAGATTGCAAATGGTGATCATGTCTGCAACTGTCACAAATACAGTTGCTAAGCATTCAAATTTTGATCCTATGACCATGGGTGTGTTGTATTGGTCCAAAGTGTGAAAAACAATCCTAGGTTATTTTTTTCAGTGCCATTGTAACTTTGAATGATTGAATGGTTGTAAGTCATGGACTACTTGTGATTTTGTGGCATGTTAAATATGGTCCTCAATGAGACTAACTTTCTTAATATATGCCTATTGAATGCAATGATGCACTGAATACATAAATTCGTAAAATCATTCAATATGTATTCATATTGTTTGTGTGCTTATGGCACAAGTTGAAAGCCTTCAAGATCAATGGTTCTTAACCTGCTCTTCACCATGATCCCCCTTAAAATACCAGGCACCACCAAGATATGAGTCCAGATTTATATCATAACATTTCTTCAAGCCTTCATGGAATTACTGATTACTGGAGAGAGGATTCTGCAAGGGTTCTAAGGCTAGAAGGTCACTGACTCAAACAATGCCCAGAAATAAGCATCCTTTTTAAATATTTCCCATAAGACTTCAACCAGAAATGATATTTTGTGATTCCAGAAAGTGAATATGAAAGTAGTGCCATAAAATGCAATTTAAGAGATTAAAACTCAAGGTTTGATTTTTTTTTCTTTTGCAACACCTTGATAGATGATATATACCAGTGATGGCGAACCTATGGCACGGGTGCCACAAGTAGCAAGTGCAGCCATATCTGCTAGGAGACGAGCCGTTGCCTTAGCTCAGCTCCAAAATTTATTTATTTATTCATTTGTCCAATACACAATACATATATAAAGATAATATGTAAAAATAGAGGAGAAGATATATGAAAGGAAGAAAATATATATGATATATGAGATAAAGGAAAGACAATTGGACAGGGGATGAAAGGCACACCAGTGCACTTATGTACGCCCCTTACTGACCTCTTAGGAACCTGGAGAGGTCAATCGTGGAGAGTCTAAGGGAGAAATATTGGGGGTTAGAGGTTGACACTATTGAGTCCGGTAATGAGTTCCACACTTCGACAACTCGATTACTGAAGTCATATTTTTTACAGTCAAGTTTGGAGCGGTTAATATTAAGTTTGAATCTGTTGCATGCTCTTGTGTTGTTGCGGTTGAAGCTGAAGTAGTCATTGATCGGTAGGACGTTGTAGCATATGATCTTGTGGGAAATACTTAAATCGTGCTTTAAGCACCGTAGTTCTAAGCTTTCTAGACCCAGGATTGTTAGTATATTTTTGTAGGGTATTCTGTTTCGAGTGGAGGAGTGAAGGGCTCTTCTGGTGAAATATCTTTGGACGTTTTCAAGGGTGTTGATGTCCGAGATGTGGTATGGGTTCCAGACAGATGAGCTGTATTCAAGGATGGTTCTGGCAAAAGTTTGTACGCTCTTGTGAGTAGTGTGAGATTGCCGGAGCAGAAGCTACGTAGGATCAGGTTAACAACTCTAGAAGCCTTTTTGGCGATATTGTTGCAGTGGGCTTTAGCACTTATGCATGTGTGTGCTGGCTAGCTGATTTTTGGCTTGCACAGAGGCTCTGGGAGGGAATTTTTGGCTTTCAGAGAGCTTCCAGGGGGATGGGGGAGGACATTTCTTCCCTCCCCCGGCTCCAGGGAAGCCTTTGGAGCTTGGGGAGGGTGAAAAACAGGCCTACTGGGCCCACCAGAAGTTTGGAAATGAACTGTTTCAGACCTCCATAGGGCTTCCAGGAGGAAGGGGAAGTTGTTTTCGTCCTATCCAGGCATTGAATTATGGTGTGGGCACTCACACATACACGATAGCACACACATACGCTTTTTCAGCACCCAAAGGAAAAAAAGGTTCACCATCACTGATATATACAATAATCTGCCAATATCCTTGATAGCAAACTCATTTTTTTTCCTGTGACCCAAATTTATACTGTACAGTTTGTTTCCTTTTTGCTTGCTGGCTTGTTGGTTTGTTCTAAACTGCTTTACTTACCCTAACTGAGCCCAATTGCAAAAACAGGTTGAGAACTAACTAGATGGCAGCAATGATACCAAGACCTCTAATCCTCTGCTATCTGCAAGAGTCGTATGGATATATGCAGCCTAGATATGGCAGACCTAACCTTCTGGTCTCTACCTGTATCAGATTTTAAGTCACATTTTGCTTTGCCAATACTGGTAATGTAAATCAAATGCTCTCAAATGTTTGGGTAGACTGCTAAGCAACTGTATCATGCTTCAATGGATAGATTGTCTTCTCCCTTCCTGGATCATTCAACAAGTTAACAAAATCTGTGTCTATAGAGAACCCGGAGGCACTATGCAAAATCGATAGAAAGCAAATTCTATTTTAAAGACTAAATAAAACAAACAAACTTTCAGTGTAGTATTTAGAGGTGATGATTGGTTGGATTCAATGATCTCCTTTCTAGAGTCTTGGAAGACTACAAAATGTCTATGTACCTACATGCCACTAAACAAGGTTCTTGCATCATTGCATATCAATCCAAGATCATTCATCAGGGGTAAGATATATTCATATAATTTGTATAATTTATATAGACTTCAGTAAAGCCTTCGACTCAGTGGGCTCGTGATAAACTACTTCTGAAACTGAAATCCTATGGCATCTCAGGACTCCTACATGACTGGGTAACTGCATTACTATCAAACAGACAACAAGTGGTCAAAAAAATATGGTTAGTTTAGAGTAATCCACTTTGTAAACCAAGAATTGTGTGACTGATTTACAACTCAGAAAACTTTTGACTATTGCAATGCGCTCCACATGGGCTACCCTTAAAGAGTATTTGGAGACTTCAGCTGGTGTAAAATGCAGCGGCGCGTGCAATTATGAGTGCACCTGGGTACACCCGTATTACTCCATCTCTATGCAAGCTTCATTGGTTGCCAGTCAGTCTCCGAGCACAAGTCAAGGTGTTGGTTATCCCCTTTAAAGCCCTAAATGGCTTAGGGCCAGACTATTTATGGGACTGCCTCCTCCCTCATATCTTATTGCAGCCACTAAGGGCCCATGGAGTCGGCCTTCTCTAAGTCCCATCCGCCAAACAATGTCAGTTGGCGAGACCTCAGGGAAGAGCCTTCTCTGTGGCTGCTCCGACCCTACGGAATCAACTGCCCCCAGAGATTCATATTATCTCCTCCCTACCAGTTTTACGGAAAGCTGTTAAAACCTGGCTTTTCCAGCAGGCCTGGAATTATGATTGGTGGTTGCAAGTATAGTTTTATGATACATGTGATTTTAGCGATATTTTAATTGTGGTTTTTTTTAACTTATATTATATGTATACCTGTTGTTAGCTGCTCAGAGTCCGTTTGGACTGAGTGGCATATAAATGCGATAGATAGATAGATAGATAGATAGATAGATAGATAGATAGATAGATAGATAGATAGATGGGTGGGTGGGTGGGTGGGTGGGTGGGTGGGTGGGTGGGTGGGTGGGTGGGTGGGTGGGTGGGTAGGTAGGTAGGATGGATGGATGGATGGATGGATGGATGGATGGATGGATGGATGGATGGATAGATAGATAGATAGATAGATAGATAGATAGATAGATAGATAGATAGACAGACAGACTTTCAATTCAAATCACAGTCGTCCATTATTAAACCCTATTTTTTGTCATCAATTTAAGATTGAATTAATAGTATACACATTTCATGACTCAGATGAACATGACTAAAATCATGATAAATTATAATACTAATTTGGATTCTCAGAAAATATAAAAGCGTAACATGAAGCCTCCTTTAATACATCCAAACTAGCATGTTACACCTTGGAAAGAATAATCTGATTGCATAAAACTAGCCAAGTTTCTATCCTTCCTCCAGATTAATTAAGCCATTTCCTTGGGGCACCCTGTATACCAGGTGCAGCATTTATCAATTCATCAAGATAAAAGGAGAACGGTGCCAAGACCTCATAGTATGAATTTTGTTATACAGCACAGCACGAAGACAAAAGGTCATGTCTTTCAAAATGGTACCTCTCTTTTTAAATATGAGCGATACAAATGGATATTCCATTTTTTAGGATTTGTTACCTGATGTGGATCATTAGTCCCTGAAGTAAAATATGGGGAAAATTCATAAGAATGCTAATTTATTTGTTGTATTTCCCCCAGAATTTTGGACTGTAGTTCAACACCTATGGAAAGGAGCCAATTGTGAAAATATCCTGTAATTAACTATGGCCTTGTGGTCTTACTTTCCAATCATTTCAGCTTTTCATTAGCATGTTGAATACATAAACAAATCAAGACTTGAACATGGAGGGGGGTGTTGGCATGCTGTAATTATGAAAGCTTACTTCACAGTATTACAAATGTACAAAACATTACTCAACATTGCAATGATTTACAGGGGGGAAATCATGTATGTTGCTATCAATTGAATCTATGAAATGTATATGGTTTTTTTTAATTCAACAATACTAAAAGATAAAATTCAATAAAATTCCAGTATAATTTTAAAACAATTTAAATATACTATAAGAATCAGAAATAAAATAATGCATGTGCATTCTTTTTTGTTCTGTCTGGAAAGAGCTACATCATCTGGAAATTTATGTCATTAATTCAAATCCAAGTCTATTTCTGATTGCCCTTCTGTTTTCAACTAAGTTTTGGTATGATTTTAGCAAAAACAGCTATTATGTCTGTGATGCTGCAGCTAGTTATTATCATTGTAAAAATGACCTAAATAGTGGAAATAAGAGTAAAATACTAAAATGCTAATCCAGAGACAAAATATTCTTGGATTATAGAACACCTCTAGTTCCAAATTATGCCTGCAATTTCATTTTTAACTACTAAGAGGCTGAAACATACAAAAATTCAAAATCTCATTCAATTTCAGTGACCTCAGAAAAGTTTAGATGAGATTATCAAAATCTTCACAAATGTTGTGATAAATCTTGACAATCAATAAGATTTCAAATAAAAGCACCCAGAGCTTTAGTGGGTTGTTAATCTCTGCCATAGCTGATCAATATCCTGAATATCCCTGAAAATATAGAACCGTTATTAAATATGCTTTTCAAATACACTGAAATTCAATTTCCATAATCCTCAAATACGGCTAAAGATTAGAAGATTACAGCAGCAAGGTCCAGAGTATCTGGAAGATACCAATTTGATGAAGACTGTTGTGATCTTATAAACATTTATATGATCACATATTAGATCATTATTAAATATGGTAGTATGGAATTTTCTCCTGAGTAAAAATGTACAGCTCTCTAAGATTCAACACAACTGGACAATTAATTTATCATATGCTTTCCTGAGCATTACCAAGTCACAAAACTAGTAATTTGAGCCGTGGTGGCGCAGCAGGTAGAGTGCTGTACTGCAGGCCACTAAAGCTGACGGTAAATCTGAAGGTCAGCGGTTCAAATCTCATCACCGGCTCAAGGTTGACTCAACCTTCCATCCTTCCGAGGTGGGTAAAATGAAGACCCAGATTGTGGGGTAATATGCTGGTTCTGTTAAAAAGTGCTATTGCTAACATGTTGTAAACCGCCCTGAGTCTAAGGAGAAGGGTGGCATAAAAATCGAATTAATTAATTAATTAATTAATTAATTAATTAATTTGAACTAGAACCAAATTGGTAGTTAAGGCACCAGGCTAGAAAGTGGAGACAGTGAGTTCATGGCCCGCCATAGCCATGAAAGCCAACAACAGTGTTGTGAGTCAAATAGGAGGAGAAAGGTATGCTGGATATATATATATTCTCTACCTTGAGTTATTTGTAAAAAATAATAAAGGTAGGATACAAATATCAAGGGTGGGCAACAGGCAGGATGGGGTGGAACACAGTTCCATCCACGTAAATGAGGATTTGTGTGCAGCTTCAGCTGATCGGCAGCTGTCACTTCCTGGATTACTGGTCTTGGCTCAGCTCTCCTTTTTTCCCCTGATGCTGCTGCTGCACCTGGGCTCCTTGCTTTTTCCTTCTTTCCTCCTTCCTGGCCTTGGAAGAGCTTCCCTCTCTCCCTTCCCGCCTCCCTTCCAGCCTGCCACGGCCACCTCCCACCTAAGGTGCAAGCAGAATATAATAATAATAAATTTATTGTCATTGTCAAAAACAATGAATTGTCATTGGCAACGAAAGTCGTGTGACACCCAGAGACCAGTCCTACCATACATAAAATTAGAATAGGTACATTTAAAAATAGAATAAAAAATAGAATAAAAAAATAGAATAAAATGTCCCACCCACTACAAATTCCCCACCCTAAACCACTCAACCATCTGCATGACAAACTGAGTAATATTGTCCAACAGTTCACTGATGGTGACCCCTTAATTCGTTATTAAGTGCGAGTATAGCTCTGGGATAAAAACTATTCAGGAAACGTGTGGTCCGAGTTCTAGTTGTTCTGTATCTTCTGCCAGAACGCAACAGTTCAAAAAGATTGTAAGCAGGATGAGAAGAATCTTTGAGAATGGTATGCACCTTCCTAGAACAGCGAGATGTGAAGATGTCATCCAGGGCGGGTAGCTGGAGTCCAATGATGTTCTGGGCAGTTTTAATAATTCTCTGTAGAGCCTTTTTGTTCGCTACAGAGCTGCTCCCACACCAAGCCAGTATGCCGTATGTCAAGACACTCTCAATGGTGCTGCAATAGTAGGATAACAGTAGATGATGAAATAAATTTATCTTCCTGAGCATTCTCAGGAAGTACAGCTTCTTTTGTGCCTTCTTCACAAGAAGGCATGGGTGGAAGCAGTGCTGGCAGCATTTATGCTTATGGCAGCACCCGTTCGCCTAGCTACACAGCCTGAGGCATGGGGGATGACCCAGGAAGGGGAACACAGGAAACACGAAGCAAATTGTCACCCCAGCGAGTGACGCAACTGACAAGGTTGTAAGTGGAGGACTTAACAGTTCACTTGAACAATGATGATCGTTCAAGCCACTCCCACCTCATCACACGGCTGGCAAGCCACTCCTACCCAGTCACATGACCATTAAGCCACACCCACAAAATAAGCCGCACCCACAGTGTGTCCGTAAAAATTTTGCCTGCTCATTGCTGACATATATAATAAATAAAAATAAACAATTTCTTAATTGATGGTGAACAAGTTACTTCTTGAAACTTTCCATTAATTTCTAGTCTTTAAAAGTCAATTCAAAGTTTTAGAGTACTGTATTTAAGTTAACTGGAGATGAAGGGAGAGTCTGATGAGATTGTAAACTATGGGCAGAAGTTTTTGTATTTTAATTTGTACAGCACCCAATATATTAGTTACTTCTTCAGTTAACCAAACAACATTGCAATAGTATTTTGCTCTTTTAAAGAGAGGCTAATTTAATAGGGCAGTTATGCAATAACTTTGTTTATGGACTTAGGAGCCCCAATTCCCAGCAGCGTTCCCATCATGACTTTCTTTCAGGTCCATCATATCTCTAGGCAGCAGGAAATGTGCACATGGATCATTCTGACTTGAATGTCACACAGTTCCCATTAAGAATTGTTTTCCTAAAATTCAGCTTGATTTTGTCTTTTATTCCAGTGAGTTTTGCTCAGTTTTGTCTGGCAAAAATACCTTCTGTTCCCCATCCAGCTACAGTTGTCTGGCAGAGCTCATCTCAACCTTTCTCTAATGTCAACATATCAAATGTCATGTAAGCGTTGAATTTGTTTCTTGTGTCCAGCCATGCACCAATTTCCTCCCCCAAAATCTTAATAATCCAGAGCTTTTCAACTTCCTTACTATTGGATCCTGTGGCTGGAATATTTTAAAAAAATTGATAGCAATTTAAATTAATAGAAACATAGAAACATAGGAGACTGACGGCAGAAAAAGACCTCATGGTCCATCTAGTCTGCCCTTATACTATTTCCTGTATTTTATCTTACAATGGATATATGTTTATCCCAGGCATGTTTAAATTCAGTTACTGTGGATTTACCAACCACGTCTGCTGGAAGTTTGTTCCAAGGATCTACTACTCTTTCAGTCCCCCCTTTTCCTTCTGTCCCCCAGACTATACAGATTGAGTTCAATAAGTCTTTCCTGATATGTTTTATGCTTAAGACCTTCCACCATTCTTGTAGCCCGTCTTTGGACCCGTTCAATTTTGTCAATATCTTTTTGTAGGTGAGGTCTCCAGAACTGAACACAGTATTCCAAATGTGGTCTCACCAGCGCTCTATATAAGGGGATCACAATCTCCCTCTTCCTGCTTGTTATACCTCTAGCTATGCAGCCAAGCATCCTACTTGCTTTTCCTACTGCCCAACCATACTGCTCACCCATTTTGAGACTGTCAGAAATCACTACCCCTAAATCCTTCTCTTCTGAAGTTTTTGCTAACACAGAACTGTCAATGCAATACTCAGATTGAGGATTCCTTTTCCCCAAGTGCATTATTTTACATTTGGAAACATTAAACTGCAGTTTCCATTGCTTTGACCATTTATCTAGTAAAGCTAAATCATTTACCATATTACAGACCCCTCCAGGAATATCAACTCTATTGCACACTTTAGAGTCATCGGCAAATAGGCAAACCTTCCCTACCAAATCTTCCCCTATGTCACTCATAAACATATTAAAAAGAATAGGTCCCAGAACAGACCCTTGTGGCACACCGCTTGTAACCTGTCTCTGCTCAGAATACTCGCCATTTACAATAACTCTCTGATGTCTACGCTTCAGCCAGCTTGAAATCCATTGAACTATCCAGGGATAGTTAATTTTAAATCCTATTTTCTCATGCGATAAATTGCCATAAAATAATTTTAGATGGACTCTACAGAAAGTGTTAGGATTGGGATTGTCTCTAAGATATTACCTGTGTCATCCAATTTTGTCTCATTTGAAAAATTGGCCAACATTTTTTCCACCTCATCATTCAACCGATTAGTAAAAATGTTGAAAACTGTTGGGTCTAGGCCTTAGCTTTGTGGCTTGTACTTAACACTTGCCTTGAGTTTGACAATAGCCTTTATTCAACACCTCTCTGTGGCTCATTAAAGAACCATTGATGAACATTTGAGGTGTAATTTCCATGCTACCGGGAGATCTGTAAATCATCAAAGTATCTGTTGTGGTTTGCTCTGGCCCAGCTCCTGCCCCAGGGAATGGGGAGGTGGATGCAGGGGAAACTTCAACATGTCACAGGCCTGTGTTATTGTTGACAGAATCAGTTCAGAGTTTAGTTTTCTCGGACGAAGAAGAAGGTGGGAGTGACTCGGCAGAGGAGGGCTTGGCACACAGCCAAGGCAGTCAATCTTCCTTATCTTCTATAGCTTCAGATGATGACATTTTGGATCCACGCAAGCGCAGAATTATGCGTAGAAGAGACCAAGTAAGAACATACTACAGGAAATAAGGGAGGCCACCTGTGTTTGGGTGGGGCTATAGTTATTAGGGCTGCTGCTATAAATAGCAACATGTGGGTTTGGCCATTGTGGAAGAATATCTGTTGCAGTTTCGTCAGGAATCTTGTGTGCTGGACTTTGTTGCTTTTTCACGCCTTTGAAACCCAAGCAGAGCAACGTATGTGTGTGTCTCACTTCGTTGGAAGAAGAAGGGGTGTGAAGTTTCTCCGCAGCTGCTGTCTAAGTACTTAATGACTGCTTAAGGGAAATTGTACAGACTACCCGGTTGTTTTGGGAAGAATACTCTTTGCAATACAAAAAGAGTGCTTAGTTTATTTTGACTTTTGTGATAAAGAACATTGTTTTGAATTTTCAAACGTGTGTGTGTCTGAAATTTGTACTCTTGAATTTTCGGGAGGCTCCTACCAGAGAGCCCGGCAGAACAGTATACAAACTAGGATTAATCTTTTCCTCCCTCTTTTGAATCAGACTTTGTCTCAGAATCATAAGTATGATAAAATTAACACTTATACTTCCAGCTCTCCATATTTATTGTTTTACCTACAAGCACACGGAGAAAGTAGTAAATCTAACCCCTGCTCTCTGGGGTTAAATAGATTTTTGCAGCCCAGGTATGGTAGCTGTATCCTTTGTATTAATTTTCTTTATATATCCATAATTCCAAGCCAACCAGAACTCAATTACTTGCCACTTTTCACAGGGCAATTTCTATGCAAGGCACTGTTAATTTCTGAGATATCAGATCTTATTTTGTTCTCCAAATAGTATTAAACAAGATCGAAGTATTGCCCACAAGATCATATGCTGCAACGTCCTGCCTGTCGGCGACTACTTCAGCTTCAACCACAACAACACAAGAGCACACAACAGATTTAAACTTAATATTAACCGCTCCAAACGTGACTGTAAAAAATATGACTTCAGTAACCGAGTTGTCGAAGCGTGGAACTCATTACCGGACTCCATAGTGTCATCCCCAAACCCCCAACACTTTACCCTTAGATTATCTACGGTTGACCTATCCAGATTCCTAAGAGGTCAGTAAGGGGCAAGTACAAGTGCACTAGAGTGCCTTCCGTCCCCTGTCCTATTGCTCTCCTATATCTCCTATACCTTTCTTCTATTCCTATATCTCTTCTTCTATTCTTTCATTGATATGTTCTATTACTATACCTTCTTCTCTATTATTTCTTAAATATATTTTACTATGAGTATCTCCTCTATAACCTTCATCATATATTTTACTATGTGTATATAGATATATACCCACTAAAACCCTTATTGTGTATTGGACAAAATAAATAAATAAATAAATAAAAATAAAGTATGAGGAGGGCAAAAAACGGTTTCCCCCTTTCCTCTATTAATGAATATAGTTGAGCAGTGTAGGTAGGCATTTTATATGGATTACAGCAAGGCCGTGTTAAAACATTTGCTGTAGTGTCGAGGATTGAAGTTCAATGTTACAGTCACTTCGTTGTGGCTTAGATTTCAAAACTGTTTTAAAGGCTATTGACTTTGTTCACTTCTATAAATTCTCTCTTAACATGTATCATGCCCAACAAGCCCAATACTCAATTTTCTCTCCATTGACTTTTTAAAGTTTGTTTTACCTCTTGACAAGGGAAATGGTATATCATGTTTTTTATATATCTAGGTATCTCATCATCCATCTTCCCTTTTTTAATTCCAAACTTTCCATATCTCTCACCATATATTTTCTATTTTTCCTCTCTAAGTCAGGAATGGACCTCTCATTTGAGTTAGGGATATACTTTGCTTTTGGGGACATGCTGAAGGTAGCATCAAAAATGGAGGTCTGGCAAGAATATCGGGGGGGAGGGGATAGAAATTACTATTGAATCTATTGAAATATCTGTTTAAATATATGCTTTACTTTCTGTTGCAGATTTCAGGAACTCAAGAATAAGGCAAATGGGACTGCTCATTTTGCTATTACAGCTTAACAATGATAAGTATGGGGGAGTTGAGACACCTTTCCCTCAGGTTCCTTATAATTTATGTTTGGTATGTATGTGTTGTCTTGTTTTAATATGATTGGGTTTTATTTATTTCTTTTAATATTAGATTTGTGCCATTATAATATTGTTTTTACCATTGTTGTGAGCCGCCCCGAGTCTTCGGAGAGGGGCAGCATACAAATCTAATAATAAATAAATATACATAAATAAAAGTAAATAGGTGTTTTTAATTGTTGATATTGCATTTCATCAAATTGGCATTCACTATTACCATTTATGCAGATAGACATTCTCCAGGATAATCTGCTTATCTGGTGCTTCAGGATTCCTAATGGTGTATCCAGCATCACTGTAATTAAGTCCATCCACCTTGCTATTGGTCATGCTTTCTTTCCTTCCACCTTATCCAGCATTATCAAATTCTGAAAAGAAGATAGATGTTACAGATGCATGATGTAAAGGCAAAGATCATTAAAACAAGTTCCTGATATTTGGAAAAAACTGACTACACTTGAAAAACAAACTGAAGGATTGAAAGATACTATTGATACTATTGTAAAGAAGCTGAGACAGTATATGGATTTATATATAGGGTCACTTTATTAAATTAGCATAAATTTAAATAACGTAACTTTAAATAATGTAAATTTAAATAATTCAAATTGAACTGTAAACAAAGGACCTGCCGAGGCCAAAAGCTAACGGGGCGGAAATTCCTATCAAAATCTTCCTAGGCAACTTATTGGGCATAACTCCTTGCTGAACCAGCTGAAGATAGCCACCTTCACCTGGATCCGAGCCACGCCCTTAAGCATGTAGGAGGAACTCACCCTCCAATCCCTGAGGGCAATTGGATCCGGTGAGTCCCATGGGCATCCTCTCTCCAATCCCCGAAGTTGCACCAACCTATAGTTCATGGAGAGAGGCGGTCCATCATCTTTTGAAAAGATGCCCAAAAGAAGAACGTGCAGTTGCTCCTACTGTCCATTTTCACCCCTAACCTGCCAAACCCCAGTGACCAGAGGGAAGCCAAATTAATTGAATGATATCTACATAGCGCCGCACCCCCTAACCAGTCCATCCTTACCGTCAGTGTAGAATAGTCGAAAAAACGGCTGCCCCTGTAGGGGAAGCTGCAAAAAATTCCTATTCGGCCCCGAAGCGACCCCTTCAAGACACACTGTATGATAGAGGAGGGTGGGTGGGTGTTCGCTTTTGGCACCCCGAGAAGCAAGGAGGAGGTCCTGTTCAGACCACCCTTAAATAGGGCAGTCTAGGACCTCCCCCAGAGAGCCGAACTTCTGGTTTTGCCGGAAACCGGAAGTTCGGAATTCCACGGAGCTGCAGGCAGCGTCGCCCAGCTCTGGGGGCAATTTCAGCAGGCGATTTAAATTGCTGGGCATGCATTTATTGACAATAGAAGTATGAACTTGCAAAATTTAAAGGAACAATTATGTTAGGTCAAGAAGAGTTGGAAGTGATTAAATGACTGAAGAAATTAACTAATGTCAAGCAGCTATTAAATAGTATATTGCCTCCCTGCAATGAGAATATTGCCTATTTACATGTAATCAAATAAATCTACCTAAATACCATCTAAAAATCTCACATAGTAAGAAAACCATTGATTTCCATCTACATATGAAGGCTTTTCTTCTTGTATGGCACACAAACAAGTTATTTCTCCAAAAGGTCACTGGGAAAATTTCTGTATCATTAATGAGTTTTGTTAATGTATGAGTAAAGTAATCCTTGTTTACCAAGGTTGTGCACACACAGAAATGTTTAGATTTAGATTAGTTGTGAATAACTACTCACCCACACAGAGATACACTAACTTGAATTAACGTTTACTTTGAGAAATAACATATTCAGATAAACAGTCTAAAGTCATACACATCAGAATAACAACCCAAATATTACCAAGTACATAGTCTTTCTTACCAGTTGTCTTTGTCATAATCAATAAACAAAGATATCAAACCTAAACAAATTTTAGCTATAATATATAACTACAATGCAGAGAGATTTCAGAGAAAATGCTGAGCAAATCTAACAGCTAGTAGTCATTAACAGTAACTAGCCAGACAAAGAGAAACAGAGAGGGTGACTCAGACAAATAAGCTATAAACTCTAGCTCCCTCTTCTGGCAGTCTGCAACACCTCAGCTAAATAGACATAGTTCAGTTATAATACATATTGTTGGTTTATATATTGCCAACCCAACCATTATGGACAGGGTCCTAACAAATTTGAAAATCAACATTCTTTTTTGTTACATTTGTGCAGGAATGATGAGGCAAGACATAGAACAGTTCAGCACCTTTATTATAGTGAAGAACTGCCAGGCAGAAAAAGCTGGTGGGAGTGGGAGGGAAGCTGCTTTTAAGGGCTTCCTTACAGCCCAGCTAACCAGTGACAGTCATTTAAATCTGCCGCTACTATATTGACCAATCAGCAGCAGCTATGCAAATTTACTCCATACATGAGTATGCAAAAAAATTTCTGTGACAAATGGTTTGGTTGTAATGCTTTAATTAGTAGAAACTCTAACACAGGAAATGAAAGCCCTTGGCTTGGCATAAGGCACATCCTATTGATTTCAAGAATCTGTGTGTGTGTGTGTGTGTGTGTGTGTGTGTGTGTGTCTATCTCTCTATTTATCTATCTATCGATAAAACATCTCTTGCTTAAATAAGCTTCAGATGCCATAAGATTTCAGAAAATAAAGCCTGTTTCCTGTTTTATTTATCTTTTTTAATCCCAAGAGTGGGTTTGGATAATAGATAGAAAATATGGTTAAATATCAGATTGGACATTTATTTTGCCTAATCAGCATTGTTCTCAAATTTAGACTAGGTTAATGAATTATTTTTCATTATTTGAAGTACAAGGAAACTGGATGTATCTAAATGCATTATATTTTATAATTTAATTAGAAGTATATTTTGGGGGGAAATATAAGGTTCCATCCTTTGCCAGTGAATTAAAAAGAATACAATAAGCAGCATTAAAAAAAAAGTTTTGTCCCTGGAATACTTTGAAATACCAATTTGTTTACTTTCTCATTTTCTCAATCACAGATTTTCTTTTCAGAATAAATTTTGAATCTGAGTAATGTTGGTACGCATGCCAAAATATGACTAACAGGACAGATAACGATCACACAGAAATATCTCCTTGTTGAGTGTTTCATTTGCATTAGGCTATGATTAGACATCACTACAAATCATTCAAAATTGACTTTCACCAGATCCTGAGAAGAAAACTGGACCGATCTCTCTCTCTGTGTCTCTCTGTCTCTCTCCTTCCCTCCCTCTCTCCCTTCCTCCCTCCCTTCTGTTAACGTGATGTTCAACACAAGGCCAAGTAAAGAGAACCAGCAGGTGTGATCCTATCAGGAGGAATTCCCCTTTTTCTAAGTACATTCCACATTGACAAAAAAACCAAATTCCTTTCTATAATCAATGAAATACTCAAGACTTCTGTCTGCGGAGAGGGGCAGCATACAAATCTAATAAATAATAATAATAATAATAATATAATAATAATAATAATAATAATAATAATAATAATAATATAATAATAATAATAATAATAATAATAATAATAATAATAATAATAATAATAATAATAATAATAATAATTCTTTGGTTTCTGTAATTATCCAGCATGAGTTACCAATGATGTTTTGTGTTCCTAAAACCATCTTGAACATCTGGCACTTCCTTTTCCATATCAGGCTTCAATCTACATTGGAACAGCAATACCACTTAGACTTATGTACCACTCCATAGTGCTTTACAGCCCTCTTTATGCAGTTTAAAGAGTCAGCATATTGCACCCAACAATTTGGCTTCTCATTTTACCAACCTCCGAAGGATTGAAGGATGGGAGGCTGAGTCAACCTTGAACCAGTCAGGATCGAACTCCAGACTATGGGCAGATTTAGCCTGCAATACTATATTTTAACCACTGCACCACCATGGTTCACAATCCTAACCATTATTTTGCTAGCATGTAAAATTAAGGATATTTGTGTACACTATTAAATCTATTTTTGGCTACTGAAATGTAGATGGATCTTTTCCAATCTGTTGGCAATTTTGTTTTGTTTTTCAGATTTGCTGTCATAATTTGGTTAGAATGTTTAATTATTTGTCTTCTGTTAGTTTGACAAATTTCTGTTCGGTATTTTATAAAGTCCTGTAACTTTCTAACCTGATAATGACTGGAGTGATGATTTTACACAAGATCATAACTTGTGTTCTTGTGAACACAACAACAAGGGGGAACGATCTGAGGTTAGTTGGGGGAAAGATCAAAAGCAACATGAGAAAATATTATTTCACTGAAAGAGTAGTAAATCCTTAGAACAAACTTCCAGATGTGGTTGGTAAATCCGCAGTAACTGAATTTAAACATGCCTGGGATAAACATATATCCATCCTAAGATAAAATACAGGAAATAGTATAAGGGCAGACTAGATGGACCATGAGATCTTTTTCTGCCGTCAATCTTTTATGTTTCTATGTTTACGTCATCTGTTATTACTAGAGGTTCTTGTAAGCAGGAAATATCTTCTAATACAGGGGTCAAAACTGCTGATCCATGGCTCAGCAATGATCCATGGCATGCAGGGATCCATGCAAACAAGTGAAGCTCCTTCCATGGGATGCAGGTAGTACACAAAACCACACTTCCTCTGCTCCTCAAAGAAACTTCTCTCTATGGAACTGATCCCTTGTGCCCATAAGGTTGGATGGTACTGTAAAAAGGTATCTTGGATATTTACATCTCTATTACAAAATATTTTCACCATTTTGGATCTTCTTTTAATTAATTATTACTATTAGCATCTGTTAGCTTTGATGTTGGGACTTCCTTCTGAGATCAGAGATCTTTTGAAACACTTTACTTCTTTTCCATGTCTATTTCCATTTTCAGTGCATTTATTGATGATGCTGTAATACTGTTTCTTCTAGCTTCTAACATTTCATTGACACGCTTTAAGTTCATTCCTGAACTTAATTACTGAATATTTTGTCTTGGCTTTGGCTTCTCTTCTCTTCCAAGGTTTGTTGTGATATCCAGTTTGCTTCTTATTCATTTAGGAAGTCTCTTTTCGCATTCACTCTTAATAATGTCTTCAAGTTCATTCCACAATTTTTGGCAAACACTTATTACATTCTTCATTCATACTTCCCAGAAACATCCATTACCAATAACATGATGAAGCAACACAGGAAGATTTGAGATATCTTGGATAGGTATCTGTAATATTACTTAAAGCTTTCTAGTTTACATACCTCTTCAAAAACCTCATAGAATAGGACTAGTATTCTCCACTGCTCACTCTCAGTTGTATCTTCCCTCTTCCTATTATTATTATTATTATTATTATTATTATTATTATTATTATTATTATTATTATTATTATTTGGATTTATATGCCGCCCCTCTCCGAAAACTCGGGGCGGCTAACAGCAATCATAAATAGTATACAATAATAATCCAATACTAAAAGCGAATTAAAAACCCCTTAATATACAAAAACCAAACATACATACAAACATACCATGCATACAATTGTAAAGGCCTAGGGGGAGAAGAAATCTTAATTTCCCCATGCCTGGCGGCAGAGGTGGGTTTTAAGTAGCTTACGAAAGGCAAGGAGGGTGGGGGCAATTCTAATCTCTGGGGGGAGTTGGTTCCAGAGGGCTGGGGCCGCCACAGAGAAGGTTCTTCCCCTGGGTCCCGCCAAGCGACATTGTTTAGTTGATGGGACCTGGAGAAGACCCACTCTGTGGGACCTAACTGGTCGCTGGGATTCGTGCGGCAGAAGGCGGTCCCTGAGATAATCTGGTCCGGTGCCATGAAGGGCTTTATAGGTCATAACCAACACTTTGAATTGTGACCGGAAACTGATCGGCAACCAATGCAGACTGCAGAGTGTCGGTGTGACATGGGCATATTTAGGGAAGCCCATGATTGCTTGACAATTATTAATTACTTTCTAATTACCATTTAAGATATCCAAAAACAACTATCACTATCACCTCTTCCTAATCTGTTTTTTGCTCATCTTATACAGAATACAGAATAATAGAATTGGAAGGGACCTTGAAGGTCTTCTAGTCCAACCTCCTGCTTGAGTAGAGATCCTATACCATTCTGGACAAATGACTACCCAAACTCTTCTTAAAAGCTTCCAATGATGGAGCATCACAACTTCTGAAGGCAAGTTGTTCTACTGATTAATGGTTCTCACTATTTCTTTGCAACTGGTTAGAAAATACTAGACAAAAATAAGTTGATTTAACCATTAAAGTTTTCTTCTAATAATGACTGAAGAAAAAATACTACTAGTACTTTTAATTTTTTAAATTAACATTCATAAAATAATTAAACAATATTTTCCAAAGAATAAAAAAATTGAAACAAGATCAAATATATTATTGAACTAAAATGGACTAAAAGGACTAAAAATGAAATGTTGGCAAACTAGTGAGCCACACTATAATGTTTCTTTATGAGCATAGGTGGAAATGTGATATGATAGCATATTGCATCAGTCAAAAGTGAAGATACCTTGGAAGGTCTTCAAATTTATTTGTTTTTTTTATTATTATTATTATTATTATTATTATTATTATTATTATTATTATTATTATTATTAATTAGATTTGTATGCTGCCCCTCTCCGTAGTTTTAATGTAATCCACATTTATTTTTTTTAAAACCCGCCTCCAAATGCTTCTTAACATTATTGAATATCTGAAAAAACGATAGTAAATATCCAAATAATATATTGTTAATAGTTTTTTGCCCCCATCTGACGATTCTAAACAGATTTTTACACAATCACCATCACATTATAGTACTAATACTCATCATGAAATTTAAACTCCTTAAAATTATGCAGATGTTAAAGGTGCTTGACCTTGAGTCCTGCATAAATTTATGGTTAATATTCAGTGAAGGGCTACAAAAAAAATTACTACCACAATGTGAGCATGCCCTTTTTTGTGAGTGTGGCTTGCCAGCCATGTGACCAGGTGGGAGTGGCTTGATGATCATGTGACCGTGAGGGGGCTTAAAGGTTATGTGACTGGCTTAAAGGTGGCCAACTTGACGTCACTCACATCAAGGGTTAGTGTTAGGGTTAGGATTAGGGTGCCTGTCCTCTCCTCGCCTCAAAGAGATACAATTTCCCTATCTATTTACAATTACTGAACATCCAAAATATACTATTTAATTCTATGTACATATGCCATAAGTGTACATACATATTACACACAGGCACACAAAAATATACTTTATATACTATATAAACTGTATGTGTATGTACACACCCACCCACGGACGCACAGCTCTTCTAAAACTATACACATTCAACCTCAGTTACTGCTATAGGAAAAATATACCCAAATTTTTTCTACCGGTACTGCGTACCTGACCATACCTGTAGGAGCCCATCACTGTTAATATTATAGTTGGAAAATTTCTTTGTATGAAGGTAGTCATCATTGACTTAGAGACTTTGGCTTGCCACACTTTATGCTTTAGAATGTATTCGTGCTGTGGGAAGGTAGGAGGGGCTGTTGCATGAAGGATGTAGAGATGTAGCCATAACAAGTTTCTTCTAGATTTTCAAGGTCATCCTTTATTCAGTACCTGACTGGAAGTTGATAGAAGTAATGGATATCATGGCAGAAGACTGGTCAATGTCACAAACTTGTGGATGTGGAAACAAGGGAATGAACTTTAAACTGGGTGGAGAAACCCTTATAGCTTTAGATTTGGGTTTCTCACAGATGTGCCAACATGGCTCTGTTAATAAATTGGAATTTTGAGGAATGCTGTGCCTCAGACTCTGATTTAATTTCAGATGCTATTTGGAACCCTGACACTATTTATCTATTTATTAATTTTATTGATTGGTTTTGTCCATTACACAATGAGGGTTTTAGTGGGTATACACATAGTAAAATACATAATGATGGTTATAGAGGATATACTCATAGTAAAATTTATCTAAGAAAGAATAGAAGAGAAGATATAGGAATAAAATATATCAATGAAAGAAATAGAAGAAGAGCTATAGGAATAGAAGAAAGGTATAGGAGATATAGGAGAGCATGGGGGAACTGAGACCTCTCCCCCGGGCCTATATACAGTAGTCCCTCGCTATACCGCGCTTCACCTACTGCGGCTTCACTTCATCGCGGGTTTCTGAGGAAGCCGATCGGCAGATTTAAACAGCCCGCCGAACTTGATCGGCAGGTTTAAAAAATATATATATATCTAAAATTGTAAATACTGTATTTAAATACTGTATATAAAATAAATACTGTGTGGGAAGGGTTTATAAACACTTAAAACAATGAAAACTTACCAAACAATTACAATATAAATACTTAAATAAGTACTATCAGTCGATAAATTCCCCATCGCGGATTTCACCTATCGAGGCCAGGTCTGGAACGTAACACCAGCGATAGGTGAGGGACTACTGTAGTTTATACATGGTATGTTGTGTGTATGCTTGCTTTTAATAATGTTTTTTTTAGTGTATTTTAAATTATTAGATTTGTTACATTGTCTTTGTTATTGTTGTGAGCTGCCCCGAGTCTACAGAGAGGGGCAGCATACAAATCTAATTAATAATAATAATAATAATAATAATAATAATAATAATAATAATAATAATCTAATCCACATAGTTGATTATTTCAAACATAAGTTATTTCTGAGAGGGATCTCATTCCCCTCCCCCCTTATACCTTATTTATAGATACAGAATTGGGCAAAACCAGCCCATTGAATTCCTCCATCAAAATCCTAGATGAAAAAATAGCATGGATAGTGTTTTTTCCTGAATTTATCCCAAGTAAGCAGAAATTCTCCCACAGCCCCTCTAAAACAGGACATCCCTTAGCAATAGCATTATGAATATTACTGAAAAAGCTCAATCCTATTAATCAAACCTATATAGTCTTCCAATTCCAAGTAAAATAATCTAAGGTATATTTTTTTCCTGACCGGCAATAGAAGACTGAATTGAACTGAGCTGTGATCGTTCTCCTGCCTACTGATTTTTGCCAAGTCTCATGTCATTCTCATAACCACGATAACTTTATCAGTGTGAGAAATAGCAATAGAAGTAACACTTAGACTTATATAACAGTCCATAGTGCTTTACAGTACTCTTTACAACACACACCATACAATCGTGGTGAATATCTGTAGTTCGGGTGTAGGATGAGGGTGAAGGTTCATTCTCTGAAATTCCAAATGTTTAATTAGCAGTCTAGTAAAAAAAACTCTTCCACTAAACTCTGCTGAAAATATTACCCAGCCTGCTAACAAAACGTTTGGAAACCAACTCAGAAACTCAGAGAATGGACCTTCATTCTTACTCTCTGGGTAGTTTACAATGACAATGTCAACTTGTAAAGCATTCCTGACCTGCTCTTAAGTTGCCATAGGTAGGAAGGGGGAAAGCTGATGGAGCAACATGGCAACCCACAGAAGGAAAATTGTCCCTTTGCGGATGTGCGGAAGCAAAATTGCACTGGGTGACGCGCTCACAGCACAGCGGTAGGAAAAGATAAGAGGAAACCACCCTTGATTGGGACGTAAATTACATGAGACAGAGCTGACTTCATTTGGGTATATGCCAACATGTTGCTCCTAATAAATAACTGGATTTCTTTTGAAATTTGGCTGGAGGCTCATTAATTAATTAGGACATCCGTCAGAATCCTGACAGCCATCATATTGCGCTCTGTCGGGATCAAAATCCAGGCTTTGCCTGCAACACTTGGTTCTAATCACTACGCCACTAGAATTAGAATGTGTTAGAAATATGTGTTTATTAAATAATCCTACGCATGTATTTATTTATTTAATAATATTTTATTATAAAATAATATAGGGTAACTCTGGACAGCTTAATTACCTATAGTTATGGTTATCTATGGACATTCTCAGTCATCCCGGTCATGGTTGTCCCAAAGCGGATTTTTCAAGAAGCAACTGGACTTTCTTGTTTTTCTTTGAAGACGTTTCACTTCTCATCCAAGAAGCTTCTTCAGTTCTAACTGGATGGTGGGGAATGAAAGGATTTATAGTCCTTGTGGACAGATTTATACTCCTTGCAGACAGCTGTCCATTTGCATTCTTTTAGCAAACTGTTACACTGTTCATCTATGTCATTAGCATCACTTGAGTAATGCAAAGGGGTGTAAACTATTTACAGTGGTACCTCTACCTAAGAACGCCTCTACTTAAGAACTTTTCTAGATAAGAACCGGTTGTTCATGATATTTTTTTTTTTTGCCTCTTCTTAAGAACCATTTTCTACTTAAGAAACTGAGCCTGGAAAAATTTCCCAAGAAATTTGAGAGAGGCACGAAGGCCTGGCCAGTTTCCTGCCATTCCCCCTTTAATCCTGGCCATCTCGGGCTTTTCTGGGCTGCCAGAGGAGCCTTTCAGTGCCGCTTAAGGAGGCTTTGGCAATCCAGAGCAAACAAAGCATTTTCACTTCTCTGGGCACTTGGAGAGGGAATAAACCACTTCGCCGTGGTGACTCCCTTCCACTGCTTCCCATACACCCTTCGCGAAGTTCCCTCCCAGAGCATCTGGGTGTGGAAAGGCAAAAGTGGTGCTTTGCCCCGGCTGGATCAACTCGGTTTCAGCCAAACTGAGGAGCGAACCAGTAAACGAGAGGAGAGGGGAGCCCTTCACCATGGGAAGGAAGAGGAAGTAGGTAGCAGCAGCAGCAGTAGCTGCTTTCGGTCAAAGGAGCAGGAGGTTCCCCCCTCTTGCCCGCCTGGGTTTCTCTCTCTGGCACAGTGTATGGGAGGCAGCCTCACACTGGGTATATTGGAGGGGCGTGCTCCTCCTCGCTGCCTCGGAGTCCCTCTTTTTTTTAAGCCAGGAGTAAAATGTCATATATCAATGACACACTAAAAAAAGATGGGCTTGTGTAAAATTGTCTAGTATCAGAACAAAGATTTTAAAGCTTCATGGCACCGGACCAGATTATCTCCGGGACCGCCTTCTGCCGCACGAATCCCAGCGACCAGTTAGGTCCCACAGAGTGGGTCTTCTCCAGGGCCCGTCAACTAAACAATGTCGTTTGGCGGGACCCGGGAAAGAGCCTTCTCTGTGGTGGCCCCAGCCCTCTGGAACCAACTCCCCCCAGAGATTAGAATAACCCCCACCCTTCTTGCCTTTCGCAAGCTCCTTAAAACCCATCTCTGTCATCAGGCATGGGGGAACTGAGATATTCTTTCCCCCTAGGCTTCTACAATTTATGTATGGTATGTTTGTATGTATGATTGGTTTTTAAAATAAGGGTTTTTAGCTGTTTTAGTATTGGATTGTTGCATGTTGTTTTTACCACTGTTGTTAGCCGCCCCGAGTCTATGGAGAGGGGCGGCATACAAATCCAACAAATAAATAAATAAATAAATAAATAATGACTGTTGTTCATTAATCCCTGCAATTCAATTTACTACACAAAACCATCATTCCCATTGTTTTTAATGGGAATATTTTCCTACGAAAATAGATTCGCACCCATTTTATCTTCACCAATTTTTTGTTCTCCTTAAGCAGATGTATTTGCTCCTGACATGTTTTGGCAGTGAATCGCCTGACAATTATGTGTGAAAAGATGAATTTCCCCACAATTACACCACTTTTTGCAGTTCTGGTTCGATTCCAGAAATGAAAGGTGATCCTTTAGTTGATCTTGACTGCCAAATTTTTTTTCAGTACAAAAGCTAAAAGATACAAAATGTTGGAAATCCTTGTTTACCTTCATTAAGTGACCTCGTGGGAATTTGCTGGCAATAAATTGAACAAATTATTTTTCTTTCCATTCCATCCTCCAAGAGACGTCGACTTTTCAAGCTGGAGTCCAAAACTTGTTTCTTGAAGGCTCGCTGCATGGTTTTGAGTAAAATGTTTGTTTGTATACAATTTCAAATGACTTTAAAAAGTAAGACCAGATGAGCAACATGAGCACCACAATATCAATTATTACTCTGAAGCAAAGTTCAATTCTAAGCCTCTTATAAACTTTGGTTTCCATCCATTGGTACCACTGCTATGTTGTGCAGTTTTTGCGCATATAACACATGTTCACTTTATTTAGCAAAAGCAAGAAACAGACTCCTTCTCATGAAAAAACCCTCTTTAATTGCTTCGTGTGAATGAATTGCATTCATCTAATGAAAAAAGCCAGGCAATAGTCCTTCAAGGAGTTAACTGTAGTACAGACCTTACCAGTTCCTTGCAATAAATGCAAGGCTGTGAGTTCCCAGGCAAAAGGCTGCAAATTAAGTTCTAGCAAGCCGTCTTTGTGGCATGAAACACAGTGAACAAAATTTTCAGAAACACCAACTGTTGTTTCCTATGACAACTGTTCTGTCCTAATAAACCACTCAAGGTTAATTTCAGGGACTCATTTATTAACAGTCCAAACAGAACAGCAGGATCTCAAAGAACATTCAACAGTTAGCAGTAGTCAGATGGAATCTCCTCAGCTGCATCTGACAGCTTGCTTATTTATTTGTTTGTTTGTTTGTTTGTATAGTATAGTCTGGAGGACAGAAGGAAAAGGGGGGACATGATCGAAACATTTAAATATGTTAAAGGGTTAAATAAGGTCCAGGAGGGAAGTGTTTTTAATAGGAAAGTGAACACAAGAACAAGGGGACACAATCGGAAGTTAGTTGGGGGAAAGATCAAAAGCAACATGAGAAAATATTATTTTACTGAAAGAGTGGTAGATCCTTGGAACAAACTTCCAGCAGACGTGGTAGATAAATCCACAGTAACTGAATTTAAACATGCCTGGGATAAACATATATCCATCCTAAGATAAAATACAGAAAATAGTATAAAGGCAGACTAGATGGACCATGAGGTCTTTTTCTGCTATCAGACTTCTATTTATTTATTTATTTATTTATTTATTTATTTATTTATTTATTTATTTATCTATCTATTTATTCATTTATTTATTTATTTATAATAAACAAACAAACAAATAAATAAATTTATGGCGCCCTTCTTCTTAGACTCAGGGCTGCTTACAACATGTTAGCAATAGCGCTTTTTAACAGAGCCAGCATATTGCCCTCATAATCCAGGTCCCCATTTTACCCATCTTGGAAGGATGGAAGGCTGAGTCAACCTTGAGCCGGTGATGAGATTTGAACCGTTGACCTGTAGATCTAGCAGTCAGCTTTAGTGGCGTGCAGTACTGCACTCTACCCACTGCGCCACCTCGGTTCATTTATACTCGGCTGTCAGACGCGGAGACCAATCCGAGGCGCGGACTCTCCTGTACCTCGCGCGTTCCAATCACAGTGACCTGGCTATTGCCGGAACACAACAACAACCACTTCCCTTCCCTTCTATTTATTCCACAGCCGGGGAGAGAGCATTCAGTATCCATGTGTGCTTTGCTTCCTGAGTTGACTCCTTGTCCTCTGTTGCTCACCTCTTCTAACTGCTCTGTGCACACACGAATCTGGAACAGGTCCCAGCTCTTCTTCTTCCTCACTCATATCAACCTCTAAAGGCAGCTGCCTCTCTGGTGGCTGGGAAATGTCATTCCTGGGTCTATCTCTTTAGGTCCCACAGAGTGGGCCTTCTCCGGGTCCCGTCAACTAAACAATGTCAGTTGGCGGGCCCCAGGGGAAGAGCCTTCTCTGTGGCGGCACCGGCCCTCTGGAACCAACTCCCCCCGGAGATTAGGACTGCCCCTACTCTTCCTGCCTTCCGAAAACTCCTTAAAACCCACCTTTGCCGTCAGGCATGGGGGAACTGAAACATCTTCCCCTGGGCATGTTTAATTTATATATGGTATGCCTGAGTGTATGTCTGTTAGTATATGGGGTCTTTTTTAAATCGTTAATTATTTTAAATCTGTTTAGATTATTTATGATTTGTTTCCACGTGTTGTGAGCCGCCCCGAGTCTTCGGAGAGGGGCGGCATACAAATCTAAGTAATAAATAATAAATAAATAATAAATAAATAAATCTCTGCCTCCGATGCAGAGCATCTGTAACAGCTATCCCCAGACTCCAGCACTGGCCCAAGTTCCTTCCCAACCGCCTCATCATTCCGAATCTGCCACCAATTCTTCTGACAGCTGGCAGGCAACAACCTATTTGGAGACAAATTTGCCAAGTTTTTCTGATTTCAAAAACCATGTCATCCATGAATCGATGTGCTGTATTCAGGTTAAACAATAAATCATCAAAATATCGCTTTTCTTAAACCATGACCAAAAAAAGGTCATGATTTGGTCTTCTTTGCAGACCAAAGTAGATATGATATTTCATGGAGTATGATATAATGGCAATGATTTTTGTATCTTTCTTAAAATGGCAAAATAAGAAGGGAATACACTACTCAAAAAATAAAGGGAACACTTAAAAAACACAATATAACTCCAAGTAAATCAAACTTCTGTGAAATCAAACTATCCACTTAGGAAGCAACACTGATTGACAATTTCACATGCTGTTTTGCACATTCAACTTTGTACAGAACAGAATGGTACAGAATTCAATGAGAATTCATTCATTCAGATCTAGGATGTGTTATTTGAGTGTTCCCTTTATTTATTTTTAGCGGTATATTGGTGGTTCTGTGATAACAAATGAAGTGTTGGAAGTAGTAGAAATTCTGGCATAAAATTAGTTGCAGTTCAGAATTTTGACATATGGTAGACTCTTTTACCTGAATGGCTATTATTTAACTTTATTTTGTAAAAATAAAATATTTCAGAAACACAATGTTGTAGAGGCAACAAACCCTTTACTTTGTCTTTGAGGCTGGAGAACCGAACATTACTGAACAGGCACCCTCTTGGTCAGCCTACTCTTTAATATGTAATTAAAGACATTTGAGCATTATTCATTACCCTGTTTCCCCGATAGTAAGACACCCCCAATTGTAAGACGTATCAGGGGTTTCAGGGGGGTCGGCTAATATAAGCCGTACCCCGAAAGTAAGACATATGTCTTACTTTCGGGGAAACACGGGGGTATTGCCGCCTCCCTCTCATCTAGCTGCGTGCCGCCTCCTGCCCACGTCCGCACCGTCCCCCTCTCCATACGTCGCCGCGTCTGCCACCTCCCTCTGATCTTAATAAGTGCCGCCTCCTGCCCACTTCTGCACCACCCCCCTCTCCATACGTCACCGCGCCGTCCCCCTCTCCATACGTCACCGCGCCGTCCCCTGCACTTGTCACTGCCGCCTCCTGCTTAAAATACGGTAATGCACACAGTACAGTATTAATCATACATCAGTAAAACATACACACTGGCATACTGGGGTATCATCTGCTGTTTTGTGGTGAATACAATACTGTTCAGGTTGTTAATAAATGTTAATTTTATGGTTAAAACAAAATATTTGACAATTTTTTTTCCAATATAAGACATACCCCGAAAGTAAGACATAGTGGGGCTTTTGGGGATAAAAAGAAAGTAAGACACTGTCTTACTTTCGGGGAAACACGGTAGCAAACTTGGTGGTAATAATTGTGGTAATAATACTAAATTTCTTAAAGGCATTAAAGAAATCTACCTTGTTCACCTTGGAACAGGAAGGATATTTATTTGTTTGTTTGTTTGTTTGTTTGTTTATTTATATTACAGTATATAATGAAATTTCCTTACCAAGTTTTAATTACATCTGAAGTAGATTCCTTGGTTCAAAGTGAGGTTTCTAATCACCTTCATCTCTAGGTTATTTCTTTACCACAATCCCAATAATTTCTGGCAGGAAATTATTTTCTTGAATTTTTGAAGTTTTTGACGATAGGGAGAAGCCTTGTGCTTTCTAAATATGTACACCTTTTCTAACATGAATGCCCATTTATTGTACCAGATCATACTTGTCTCTATCATTTTCTTCTTTGTGCAAAAAGCCACAACTTGCAGTTCATTCAGCTGAGGGTCAAGGTTTTGCTTTGTTTTTAATCATTTGGGGAAAGCAGTAAGAGGACACACTAATTTATCATTATAATTAATAATATAATTATAACATAAATTATAATTTATCATGACTGACGGTTTGATACGCGAGGAGATGGTAAAATTCAGGAAGAATGGGTATTCATTTTTTATCCTATTCCCAGCTTCTCTTTCTTATTTATTAAATTTTGTTAAGCTGCTTCGCAAAGGCCAAAGAAGAGATACATATAAGAACACTAACAAAATTAATGTAACTTCAAAAATGGTAATCATGATCATCACAGTCAATGGAAAAGTGCCTTGAAAATGATGTTATCAACAGGATAAATTCAAAAAATATGACTGCAACCAGTGAAGGGCTACCAAAACTTTTACTACCACACTGTAGGCATGGCTTATGCAGGACGCCCTGCATTTTTTTTCAACATCTTTCAGTGAAAATTGGGTGGTCTGGGGTGAAGCTCCATTTTCGCTATCCCACGGTGTTCCCTCCTGTCTGGGCAGTAGTGCACCCCTGACTGTAACTATATTATCAGAAAGCCTGCCTGCCAGCCATTTCCTTTCCTTTCCTTTTCTATTATTATTATTATTATTATTATTATTATTATTATTATTATTATTATTATTATTATTATTATTAATTAGATTTGTATGCCGCCCCTCTCCGAAAACTCGGGGCGGCTCACAACAGTAATACAAAAACAATGTAACAGTGAGACAAATCTAATATTAAAATAAAACATATCTAAAACCTCAACAATTTAAAACCATACAACACATACATACCAAACATAAAATATAAAAGCCTAGGGGAGGATGTCTCAGTTCCCCCATGCCTGGCAATAAAGGTGGGTCTTGAGTAATTTACGAAAGACAAGGAGGGTGGGGGCCGTTCTAATCTCCGTGGGGAGTTGATTCCAGAGGGCCGGGGCCACCACAGAGAAGGCTCTTCCCCTGGGGCACGCCAAACGACATTGTTTGGTCGACAGGACCCGGAGAAGGCCAACTCTGTGGGACCTTATCAGCCACTGGGATTCGTGCAGTAGAAGGCGGTTCCGGATGTATTCTGGTCCAATGCCATGTAGGGCTTTCCTTCCCTTCCCTTTCCTTTCCTTCCCTCCTTCCCTAATTCAATTATTGAGAAACACATATAGCTTTTATTACAAAAAATCAGATGTGGATTTCTTCTTTCAATGTATGATCATGCTTTTAACTTGTGCCTAAAAAAATCCAACATTCTCAGGGTTTTGATAGTTTCTAATATTTGATGGAGGGTCAAGAAGAATACGTGCATTTTTAGCACCTGGTGATCAGTTGATCTCAGCTTCTTTGTGAGGGGTTTTGAAGCTATCTTTCTTAGAATTCTGTTTCAGAGATGAGCTGGAGACCATTCCCTGAACTGGTTGAAAGTGAAGTGATTTGGAATATAAAGTACAATCTCTTAAAGCTGAACTAATAATCCTAGAACAGTGGTTCTCAACCTGGGGGTCGGAACCCCTTTGGGGGGTCGAAAGGCCATTTCACAGGGGTCACCTAAGACCATGGGAAAAGACAAATTCCCCATGGTGTTAGGAACTAAAGCTTCTATTCTGGCACCTTGGAACCTGTTTTTACAATCTGACCAATCGGGTATTTACAGTGGGAGTGTCCCAATTACCTTCCTGCCAATCGGCTTAAAGCTCTGTTGGGAGAATTGGCACTAGACATATGGCTGTGGGGGTCACCCCCACATGAGGAACTGTATTAAGGGGTTGAGAACCACTATCCTAAAAGATGATGCTTCATTTTCCTTAGTGTTTTTTTTAGTTTGACTAGTCTCTCTGGCTTAAGTCTTCTCAAGTTGAGTCACTTTGTTTGGAATATCAGAGGATGCTGGCAAAATATCGATTGGATTTAGCATTTGATTCCTACTCATTTCCTACAAGTTAAACCAAAAAATCGCCTGGTATTTGTTCTGTCTGGGTTTTCCCAGACCTCAACACCAACTGAAAAAACAGCCAGACACTCTGGTAAAAGCCAAAAGTATTTTATAGCTGGGAAAAATAAGCACAAAGGAAAACCTGTCTTCACAACAGACAGGCTATAATACGTTACAGCAGGGTCCTGATGTCCAGTCAATACCACAAGCTTCTTGCTGGCACCCCCCCCCCCCAAGGTTTCAATAGTCCAAGGCACAAACCAGGATTGTAAGCCAGCAAAGTTCACAGACAGGTCTCACGAATCTCCAAGATAAAACTCCACGAGCCAGGAAGGGTGGGTCCGCCTTTTATCCTTTCCCAAGAGCACCACACCCAAACCCAGCTGTGACCTCTAATGGTGGAAATACTTAGCCAATTGAGTCCGTCTCTGATTAGCTCTCCTTTGTCGCATGTCTATGATGTCTTGAGCATTTTCCCCTAAGGAATCCAGGCTGCTTGCTGGGGAGAGCTCCCCCTGGTGGGACTCTGGCTGTCCTTCTTCTCCAGCCTGGGATTCCTCTTCCTCGTCAGTTTGCACCTCCTGTTCCTCAGCCTCTCCCTCTGAGCTGGAAACCGACAGAAGGTCAGCCATTCCCGGAGGGGTCCCAGACTGAACCACAACAGTATTGAAGTGCAAATAAGCTTTCAACGATCCGTCTCACCAAGCTTCAGTTAATGATTATCCTATAGACAACAAATTAAATGAACATAAGCAAAAAGGGGCTTGTTGAAATGCAGTACATATGCTAAAATTTTGCAAATGTCATCCTGGGCTGGTGGGTTTGAACAAGTACCAAAATAAATCAAGGGATGAAGCTGCCAACATAAAAAGCATTGCCTTTTGTGGTGGTTGTTTAAAAGCAAGCTCAGCAAACCTTGAACCAAAAAGGTCAAGGCAAGAAAGGCCTATAAATTTTTTTAAAACACAGGAAGCTGAGAATGAGTGTCACTGAATAGAATAATTTGTTAGTAAGTGTGCTTTTATAAACTGGGTTCAGTTCATCGGATTCTGGCAAGTGTCAGACTAGTAATTCTGGGTCATACTGAAGAACGGTTATTAGTTTACTTCCATCAGAAACTTTGATGAGATTTATAGGGCCACTAGGCAGCTCCCAGTTTTTGGAATTAATCCTAATGCTTAACAGAAGCCACATAATGCAGCTGCTTATCCCCTTACAGTTTGGAGAACTACATTGATCAAAAAAAATAAAGGGAACACTTAAACAACAGAATATAACTCCAAGTAATCAAACTTCTGTAAAATCAAACTGTCCACTTAAGAAGCAACACTGATTGACAATCGACTTTATTTTATTTTATTTATTTTATTTTATTTTATTTTATTTTATTATTATTTTTATTTTATTTTATTTTATTTTATTTTATTCTATTTTATTTTATTTTATTTTTTATTTTTATTTTTTTACTTTATTTTATTTTATTTTATTTTATTTTATTTTATTTATTTTATTTTATTTTATTTTATTTTATTATTATTTTTATTTTATTTTATTTTATTTTATTTTATTTTATTTTATTTTATTCTATTCTATTCTATTCTATTTTATTTTATTTTATTTTATTTTATTTTATTTTATTTTATTTTATTTTATTTTATTTTATTTTTTATTTTATTTTATTTTATTTTATTTTATTTTATTTATTTAGTCCAATACATAATACACATTGAAGAGAATAGATATGTAGTAATATAACTAAAGAAACAAATAGAAGAAAAGATATAAAAGTATAGGTGAACATATTTGAAAGGAAGAAAAGATAAAGGAGATAAGGAGAGACAATTGGACAGGGGACGGAAGGCACACTGGTGCACTTATGCACGCCCCTTACTGACCTCTAAGGAACCTGGAGAGGTCAATCCTGGATAGTCTAAGGGGAAAATGTTGGGGGTTAGGGGTTGACACTACTGAGTCAGGTAATGAGTTCCACGCTTCGACAACTCGGTTGCTGAAGTCATATTTTTTACAGTCAAGTTTGGAGCGGTTAATATTAAGTTTGAATCTGTTGCGTGCTCTTGTGTTGTTGCGGTTGAAGCTGAAGTAGTCATTGAGAGGTAGAACGTTGCAGCATATGATCTTGTGGGCAATACTTAGATCTAAGTATTGCCCACAAGATCATCGTAGGCATCGTAGTTCTAAGCTTTCAAGACCAAGGATTGTAAGTCTGGTTTCGTAGGGTATTCCGTTTCGAGTGGAGGAGTAAAGGGCTCTTCTGGTGAAGTATCTTTGGACATTTTCAAGGGTGTTGATGTCCGAGATGTGGTATGGGTTCCAGACAGATGAACTGTATTCAAGGATGGGTCTGGCAAAAGTTTTGTATGCTCTGGTGAGTAGTGTGAGATTGCCAGAGAAGAAGCTATGTAGGATCAGGTTAACAACTCTAGAAGCCTTTTTGCCGATATTGTTGCAGTGGGCTTTGGCACTTAGATCATTTGATATTAGTATTCCAAGATCTTTTACTGAGTGGGGGTTGCCTGTGAGATTTTGTTTATTCAGTTTATATATGAGGTTCGGATTCTTCTCCAGCTTCACATGCTGTTGTGCACATTCAATTTTGTACAGAACAAAGTCTTCAATGAGAATATTTCATTCATTCAGATCTAGGGTGAGTTCTTTGAATGTTCCCTTTATTTTTTTTTGAACAGTATATATTACTAAGACAGTCTGGTAGAATCCAAAAGTGGGGGGAACCTGCTAAAATATTCTTGTGCCATGCTAACCTAACCAACCTTTCTCTTCTTGGCCCTGCCTTTAGAGGGCTGAGGCTGATGTTATGGACCAAAGTAGAAATGTATGCTACCATGTGTAAATATACACAGTGTATCTGCTTTTGTGTGTCTATATGTATACATGCGCGTGTGTAGTACATGCTGTAAACTATCCAGAAGAACTAGAACTTGGACAAAAGAGTCTGACAATTGATCAAAGACAGCCAAGGTGCTACAAAGCATAAAAGGGAAAATGTCTATGAGATTTCTCAGTCATCCAGGTCATAGTTGTCTCGAGGTGGTTGTTGTTATTGCTGTTTTGAAAAGACAACTGAACTAATCTTTTGAGAAAGAAGAAAATGTTTTTTATTATTATTTATTGGATTTGTGTGCCGCCCCTCTCCATAGACTCGGGGCAGCTTTTTTTCTTCCCATCAGGAAACTTCATCATTATACTCCTGCAATGTTCAAATCAGTAATCAGCCAAGAATAGAATAGAACAGAATAGAATAGAATAGAATAGAATAGAATTCTTTATTGGCCAAGTGTGATTGCACACACAAAGAATTTGTCCATAGACTCGGGGCAGCTTTTTTGCTTCCCATCAGGAAACTTCATCATTATACTCCTGCAATGTTCAAATCAGTAATCAGCCAAGAATAGAATAGAACAGAACAGAATAGAATAGAATAGAATAGAATTCTTTATTGGCCAAGTGTGATTGCACACACAAAGAATTTGTCCATAGACTCGGGGCAGCTTTTTTGCTTCCCATCAGGAAACTTCATCATTATACTCCTGCAATGTTCAAATCAGTAATCAGCCAAGAATAGAATAGAACAGAATAGAATAGAATAGAATAGAATAGAATTCTTTATTGGCCAAGTGTGATTGCACACACAAAGAATTTGTCCATAGACTCGGGGCAGCTTTTTTGCTTCCCATCAGGAAACTTCATCATTATACTCCTGCAATGTTCAAATCAGTAATCAGCCAAGAATAGAATAGAACAGAATAGAATAGAATAGAATAAAATTCTTTATTGGCCAAGTGTGATTGCACACACAAAGAATTTGTCGTTGGTGCATATGCTCTCAGTGTATGTAAAAGAAAATATACATTTGTCCAGAATCATGAGGTACAACATTTAATGATTGTCATAGGGGTCAAATAAGCAATGAGGAAACAATCAATATTAATAAAAAATCTCAAGGATACAAGCAACAAGTTACAGTCATGCAGACATAAGTGGGAGGAAATGGGTGATAGGAATGATGAGAAAAAACTAGTAATGCAGACTTAGTAAATAGTTTGACCGTGTTGAGAGAATTATTTGTTTAGCAGAGTGATGTTTTGTATTGTTTAGCAGAGCTATTATTTGTCTAGCAGAGTTATGAATTACTTTGCTACTAGTTCATGTGTGTGCTTGCGCAGAAGCATCCCAGGCAGGTGGGTGGAGTCTCCCATCACTACCGGTTCTAAGAATTGGTCCGAACTGGAAGCAACCCACTGCTGATTCAAGCAATGTTCATCCCAAAGTGTATGGCTAGATGTCTACGCAAATTCTCAGTCATCCAATATTCATAGACATTTAGCCATACACTGTGGGATGAACTAATGAAGCTTCCTGGATGAGACGTAAAATGTTTTTTATTTCTTCCTCAAATCAATCAGTTACAATTCAAAGTGTTAGTTATGACCTATAAAGCTCTTCATGGCACCGGACCAGATTATCTCAGGGACCACCTTCTGCTGCACGAATCCCAGCGACCAGTTAGGTCCCACAGAGTGGGTCTTCTCCGGGTCCTGTCAACTAAACAATGTCGCTTGGTGGGACCCAGGGGAAGAGCCTTCTCTGTGGCGGCCCCGGCCCTCTGGAACCAACTCCCCCCAGAGATTAGAATTGCCCCCACCCTCCTTGCCTTTCGTAAGCTGCTTAAAACCCACCTCTGCCGCCAGGCATGGGGAACTGAGATACTCTTTCCCCCTAGGCCTTTACAATTTTATGCATGGTATGTATGTTTGGTTTTTATAATAATGGGTTTTTAATTGTTTTTAGTATTGGATTATTATTATATGCTGTTTTATTACTGTTGTTAGCCGCCCCGAGTCTTCGGAGAGGGGCGGCATACAAATCCAATAAATAAAATAAATAAATAAAATAAATCCAGTTGCCTTTTCAAAACAAAAAAAAATAAACCCCCCCCCCCATCTTTGAGACATAAAAAAGGGCATTGGAAACCTGAACATTTCTGCTACATACCCAGGAACAATCCTTAAAAGTTCTGTAAGGCTGAGTCCACTATAGGACCAAAGCAGATCCTGTAACAAATCCTAAATATAATATAGGTGGTTTCATTCAGGAAGTTCTGAATTAATAGTCAGCACCAGGCTAATAGGTTTAGTAAAATCAACTACAATTTCAGATTTGTCCCCATGAATTGACAGGATTTTCAAAATGGCAAAGTGTCCAAAACTTCGCTTCCATTGTCCTGACTCCTGCAATTGAGATCAGCAGGCCTTACCTCTCCTGTATTTCCCTGTATTTTGCAAACTTATGAATATATACTATATATATGACAAAAATACATTATACAGAACAATCTATATAAGCACATATGGGTTGTGTAAGGCAGTGTTTTTCAACCAGTGTGCCACGGCACATTAGTGTGCCGTGAGACATGGTCAGGTGTGCCACGAAGCTCAGAGAGAGGAAGAAAGAGAGAAAGAAAGCAAGAGAGAGAGAAAGAGAACAAGAAAAAGAAAGCAAGAGAGAGAGCAAGAGAGAGAAAGAAAGCAAGAGAGAGAGAGAAAGAGAGGGAGGGAAGGAGAGAAAGAGAAAGACATAGAGGGAGGGAGGGAGAGAGAAAGACAGCAAAAAAGAGAGGAAGGAAGGAAGAGAAAGAAAGAGGGATGGAAAGAGAGAGAAAGAAAGAGGGAAGGAGAGAGAAATAGAGCGAAAGGGAGGAAGAGAGAGAGAGAATTTTTTTGTCCAAACTTTTTTTTAGCTGCCTCCCCCCCTCAATGTGCCCCAGGGTTTCGTAAATGTAAAAAATGTGCCATGGCTCAAAAAAGGTTGAAAATCACTGGTGTAAGGAAACCAGACATAAGAGTAAGATTTTGTTTTGTGAAGAAAAGAAAACTAGCAACTTCGGTAGAAAGTGTAAAGAAAATGAATTGCCTTCAACAGTCACTCTCCAACTATTTGTTTTCATGGGAAGAAATGAATCTCTCTCCCTCCCTCCCCCATTTTTAACAACCTTTGTTATCAGCTTTAAAAAAAAACTCAGGGCCTTGTTTTTATTGTATCCAATGTTCTATGAATTTATAAGGGTGTTCTCTAATAAATTGCTCCTTCAAGATTTAATAAATCTGATGGGGAGGTTATTTAGCTCTTCTACACAGGTTACTAAGAGTCATAAAGAGAAGGTAACCGTAATAAATAAAACTAATAAAACTATTCATTTCCTGGAAAGACTGGGAAAGAGTGTCTAACCTCGATGTTACAAGCAAGCAATGTTCGCTGTTGCAAAATGCATGTTCTCCCAAAGGGTACTTTATCTTTTCAAAATAACACTTAGTTTAGGTGGGCTCCTGTCTGCTAAGAAGTTATCTCAGACCATAAACCCATTTCAGATAAATAACTCTTCTGTCCTATAATCAAGCATGCAGTTGAAAGACTTCACCTTCAGGAAGCCATCTTGCATTCACTACCACGGTCTTCCCTTCTTCTTTTTCGGTGGTGTCATTCGCACTGGTTTGGTCTGGTTTGTCTGTTTCATACTTCTGCCAACAGCAAAACAGCAGAAAACATTCAGATTGTAATTAAATATTAATGTATCCTTCTTATTTCTAGACCACCCAACTCCCTCAAAGAGGAGCTCAGGGTTGTGTAGAATATAACACAACCAATAAAGTATGTCTGTGGAGATTCTCAGTCATCTAGGGCAGTGTTTTTCAACCAGTGTGCCGTGAGACATGGTCAGGTGTGCCGCAAAGCTCAGAGAGAGAAAGAAAGGAAGAAAGAGAGAAAGAAAGCAAGGGAGAGAGAGAGAGAGAAAGCAAGAGAGAGAGAAAGAGAACAAGAAAAGGAAAGCAAGAGAGAGTGCAAGAGAGAGAGAGAAAGAGAGGGAGGGAAGGAGAGAAAGAGAAAGACATAGATGGAGGTAGGGAGAGAGAGAGAAAGACAGCAAAAAAGAGAGGAAGGAAGAGAAAGAGGGATGGAAAGAGAGAGAAAGAAAGAGGGAGGGAGAGAAAGAGGGAGGGAGGGAGAAATAGAGCAAAAGGGAGGAAGAGAGAGATATAATTTTTTTGACCAAACTTTTTTTAGCGCCCCCCCCCCCTCAATGTGCCCCAGGGTTTCGTAAATGTAAAAAATGTGCCGCGGCTCAAAAAAGGTTGAAAATCACTGATCTAGGGCAGTGTTTCCCAACCTTAGCAACTTGAAGATATCTGGACTTCAACTCCCAGAATTCCCCAGCCAGCATCCACATTCATCCAATCCAGTCATTCACAGGATCGGCTGGAGCCAATCTCAATGCTCACGGCCCCCATGCCCGCCGGCAGAGATAGGTCCACAAAGGTTTGCAAAAGACCAGGAAGAAGAGGGTGGTACATATCTCCGGAGGGAGTTTGTTACAAATTTTTTTTAAAAAAATTTAGTATTTAATTGCCATTATACTATAATTTGCTGGCTGGGGAATTCTGGGAGTTGAAGTCCAGATATCTTCGAGTTGCCACGGTTGGGAAATGGTAGGGCATGGTTGTCCTAAAGGTAGCTTTTTCGAAAGGTAACTGGAATTTCTTTGACCAGTTGCCTTTTGAAAAAGCGCCTTTGGGATGACTGATAAGTAAAACAATATAGGAAAATTAGCATTAAAATTAAAAATTAAATTAAGATTATAGTATAATGGCAATTAAATACTAAAAAATTAAAAAATTAAATTTGTAACAAACTCCCTCCGGAGATATGTACCACCCTCTTCTTCCTGGTCTTTCGCAAACCTTTGAGGACCTATCTCTGCCAGCGGGCATGGGGGCCGTGAGCATTGAGATTGGCTCCAGCCGATGCTGTGAATGACTGGATTGGATGAATGTGAATGAATGTGTTGGGATAGATTTTTAGATTTTTTTTTAGCTTTCTAGTATTTTTTTTAAAAAAATAGATTTCTACACATTGTATTGTATTGCATTTATTATGTTGTACGCCGCTCTGAGTCGGTTGAGAAGGGCAGCAGAGAAGGCAAATAAATTGATAAATTGATAAATTGATAAATTGATAAATTGATAAATTGATAAATTGATAAATTGATAAATTGATAAATTGATAAATTGATAAATTGATAAATTGATAAATTGATAAATTGATAAATTGATAAATTGATAAATTGATAAATTGATAAATTGATAAATTGATAAATAATTGATAAATAATTGATAAATTGATAAATTAATACATACGTATGTATGTACGTATGTACATGGGAATTCTAATTTAATATTGGATTATTACAGATGGAGTGGGTTCTCAAATAAATATAAATGTACAATGTAAATATAAATGTACAACACTATACATTTTAGATTGGTCAAGTGCAGAAAATACCAAGGATGAATGATTCATGTGTATGATGGACAATTAGTAGCACAACACACCATCATCATGATGAATAGATGCACGATATATAGCTCAGGTTTGAACTGCAGAGCCCTTGGTTCTCTCTGAACTTCCTTGTTTTAATTCATATCTGCATTAAATGATGTTATCTCACTTGGTAGTGGAATGTCTGCAAGGAAGCAACCAAGCTCAGAGACCATCAAGGAGCCTACAGAGGTAGGAGAATAACGGCACATTAACACCATGTACCATTAAAAACACCATGTAACACCATTAACAAAGTACATATAGCCAGGGGTGGGCAGTAGGCAGGACGGGGCGGAACGCAGTTCCACTGGCGGAAATGAAGCTGAGTGCGCAGGTCCAGCTGACCAGTGGCAGTCACTTCCTGGATTACCAGTCTCGGCTTGGCTCGGCACTCTTTTTTTCCCCTGCTGCTGCTGCTGCTGCTGCACGTTCCTTGCTTTTTTCCTCTTTCCTCCTTCCTGGGCTCAGACAAGCTTCCCTCTCTCCTGCTCGGCTTCCCTCCAGCCTCACATGGCCACCTCCTGAGGCCAGGAAGGAGGAAAGAGGAAGTAGAGCGCAGGAAATGCAATGCAAATTGTCAGAGACACTGGTGAGGTTGTAAGTCGAGGACTTAACAGTTCACTTCAACAATGATGATCATTCAAGCCACTCCCACCTGGTCACAAGGCCGGCAAGCCACTCCTACCCAAGTCACATGACCATCAAGCCACACCCACAAAATAAGCCACACCCACAATGTGGCAGTAAAAATTTAGGCTTTCCATAACTGGATATAGCCCAGTTTTTCCAGTTTAACATCATTTACATTTCAACTTTTCTTTGTACTTCCAGTATTGCAGAAAATTAGGAGACCAATTGAACAAGATATATGAATAAAAGAACAACTGTATGGCATGTTGGAAGGTTGACTCTTTAGATGAAAGTCCAACTAGGTTGCCCTCTCCTTAGAAACCAAAGTTCATTTGCAAGTTAGTGAGTCACCTACAGAACAAGGGCCTAGTCGGTCAGTTGAGAGACATTTCTTATTTATCAGTTTCTTGACATTGAGTAGGTGTGGCCTAACGAAAGAAAGCCAGAACAATACCAACAGCTGCATGGAATCTTTCCACAATCCAAAGGTGAATAATTAAATATAACTGAAGCCCCTTAGGAAGCTATGAGTCACCAGCCTTAGAGCAATGGTATCATGTAATGTTCAATAAGAGGGAAATGCTGTAAGCATGCCCAGACACACTCTGGGGGGAAAGTGTGAGCTGCACCCGAAAAATATAATGCGAGGAGTCACGAGAAAGGCATTTCCATGTTTGTTGAATTAGGAGTCAGGTTGTCAAGTTGCTTTACCTTACAAGTGAATCCATATTTCTTCAGAACAAACCAGGGATTTGGTGAAGAGGAGAGTTTGGGGAGGTTGAAAGTCTCTGTATAGTCTATATGTCTTCTATAAAATATATGTTTCTATGTGTGTTGTATAAAAGCAGTCTTGAAAACTGAAAAAAGGTTTCTAGTTATATAAATGCCACACCTGTGAGGCAAAATCCCATAGCACCTGGGCTGAGTCAGCAGCAGAAGTAAACAAGAACCTATCACATACATTCCTCAAATCCAAGAGTTTCCTGCATATTCTTCTTATGTCAAAACCTGAGCATTATGGTTGGCACAGACTAAAAACCTAAAGCCTTGAGGGACAATTTTTTTTTCAACATCAATGAAACTAGGAAGACTAGAACATTCATTGAGATCAGTTTGAAAATCCCTCCAAGGTATGATGCTTATGTTAAAAGGAATTTTTTCACTAGACAGATTTGTTTTCATTCCTCTAACCATTTGGTCTCACAGAACCAAAATAGGCTGAGAAACACCAAGTTCCCAAGACCACCCATAACTTCCACTGGATTTGGTATGATCACTGCAATCATGGGATATGCTTATTTTAGGAGCTGCACAATTTGTGTGCCCCTAAAACTAGTAACAAATTATCATTGCATAAAATGAAGATGTCACACAACCATATTTGAAATGGAAAAGTTATCCAAATCAATTTTTTTTATTTTTAACCCATGGAAAGTCATCTTATGCAAAAGCTACCACATTCTAAGTACCAATGTCATGGGCAAGCTTGATGGATGGATGGATGGATGGATGGATGGATGGATGGATGGATGGAAGGAAGGAAGGAAGGAAGGAAGGAAGGAAGGAGAGGGGCGGCATACAAATCTGATTAATAAATAAAATAAATAAAAGGAAGGGAGGGAGGGAGGAAAGAAGGAAAGAAGGAAGGAAGGAAAGAAGGAAAGAAGGAAAGAAGGAAAGAAGGAAAGAAGGAAAGAAGGAGAGAAGGAAAGAAGGAAAGAAGGAAAGAAGGAAAGAAGGAAAGAAGGAAAGAAGGAAAGAAGGAAAGAAGGAAGGGGTTACCAGCCTCTATGCCAGCATCTGATAAATTGAGCTGCAGCTCACAAAATCTTGTTTTTTTAATAATATTTATTATTTAGAAAAGATGCTACCAGATTCTAATTTTCTGATTATAACAAGGATGAATAATTCTCTTTTTCTTCCCTTTCTTTTTTGGCCAGAGGGCTATACAATTTTAAAAACTTTTTTTGACTTTAACGGAAACAAAAGGAGACAGTTTTTGACCACACCTGGCATTTTTATAACCCAGCAATTTGCAAATTGGAAATTACACATCAAAGCAATAAGTGACATGCTTATGTAGGCTTGAGTCTTTTCAGGTTATGATTATGTATTCCATATTCCTGTTTCAAAGAACAATGGGTTTAAGCCTTCAAATAGTTAAACCTAAGTTAATGAGGATCTCCGTACTATAGAGATTGTTCAGAAACAGTTCAAAGTGCAGAAGTGAGAAGGACAGCCATCTACAAAGGGGGCACTACCTTCTCAATTTCTCTAAACTGAAAGCTGGATGGGATTGGACTGGTAGTAGCATGGGGAGAAGGGGTCAAGGAAAGGATCTACAAAAGAAACAGTTTGTTGTTCAACACTGCAGTGCAGTTTTTGTCATCTGCCTGCAGAGTTCCATGCTGTTTACTGCCTAAATAAAACTCTTCAAGTAATAACTGTGCTATATAAGCTTTTTTAACCTTGGCAGTTTAAGGGCATATTCTGGAAGTTGAAATCCACACATTTTATAGTTGCTAGGGTCAAACAATATTGGGCTACACTGAGAAGTTGAAAAAAAACATCTTGGGAAAAGAGAATGTCAAACCACTTCCAATATGTCCATAAAGTTATCAGAAATCAAACTCTACTTAAAGGGGATGTCCCTATTAGAAGGTAATATTTCAATAATGGTACTTTTAATTTCCCATATAATCAGATCATTAGCTATTGCTAACTATTATTAGGCACTGTAGCTTTGAAATCTATAGTAACATGCAAAAAATTTGGCCCAGCATTACCCAAGTAGAGTGTACTACTGCAGGCCACTAAAGCTGACTGTAGATTGGTAGGTCAGCAGTTCAAATCTCATCACTGGGTCAAGGCTGACTCAGCCTTCCATCCTTCCGAGGTGGGTAAAATAAGGACTCGGATAGTGGGGGCAATATGCTGGCTTTGTTAAAAAGTGCTATTGATAACATGTTGTAAGCTGCCCTGAGTCTAAGGAGAAGGGTGACATTAAAAAATCGAATTAATAAATAAAGGAAAATAAAAAAAATTCACAGACAGGTCTTGAACAATTAAGAACTCTTATCCTCCCACCTCCGACCAATACATATACAGTGGTACCTCTACTTAAGAACTTAATTCGTTCCATGACCAGGTTCTTAAGTAGAAATGTTCTTAAGTAGAAGCAATTACCCTTAGATTATCTATATCTCCTATACCTTTCTTCTATTCCTATATCTCTTCTTCTATTCTTTCATTGATGTGTTCTATTACTTTATCTTCTTTTCTATTATTTCTTAGATATATTTTACTATGAGTATCTCCTCTATAACCTTCATCATGTATTTTATTATGTGTATATAGAAATATACCCACTAAAACCCTCATTGTGTATTGGACAAAATAAATAAATAAAATAAATAAATAAATAAAAATTTTCCTGCAGCAATCAATGTAAAAGCAAATAATGCGTGCAAACCCATTAGGAAAGAAATAAAAGCTTGGAATTTGGGTGGGAGGAGGAAGAGGAAGAAGAGGAGGAGAACAGTCGCTGCCGAAGGAAGAAGGTGAGGGGAGTCAAAAAAATCCAAAACTTTAAGGCTTAAAAAAAAGGTGGCGAGAAGGAGCCCAACACCTACAATACACCCGATGTGAGGCTGCCTCCCATACACTGTCTTCCATACACTGACTGCTGCTGCTGCTACCTGCTGCTTCTTCCTTCCCATGCTGAAGGGCTCCCCTCTCCTCTCGCTTGCTCGCTTTGTAGCCGGCGCTTTTCCTTCGCTGTGGTGATTCCTTGGATGCCCAGAGCTAAGGGAGTGTTTCTTTTCTCTGGGCACTGGCAGAGGTTTATTCCCTGTCCAAGCACCCAGAGAAAAGAAAATGCTTCGTTCCCTCTGCACTTCCAAAGCCTCCTTATGCATCACCAAAAGGCTCCTCTGGCAGTCCAGATGGCTGGGATTAAAGGGGGAATGGGAGGAAACTGGCCAGGCCTTCTTGCCGCTCTCAAATTTCCTGGGAAATTTTTCCCAGGATCGGGTTCTTAAGTAGAAAATGGTTCTTAAGTAGAGGCAAAAAAAATCTTGAACACCCGGTTCTTATATAGAAAAGTTCTTAAGTAGAGGTACCACTGTATGTGCATATTGATGAATAGCTGTTTCCTTCCACCTATTCTTTGCAAAACTCCTATAATAAATGTAGATTCTTTTTTGTCCTCTGTAAATTTTGGGGAAATGTGTTATTGCCTTACAGGATCATAGACATTACTTTTCTTCTGTCTAATAATTACTGAACGCCAGAGTATATCAGTGCACACATAACACATCATGTTGTTGTGCTTAGCCTATTGAACGTTGCTTGAGGGCAACAGTGTAAGCTATGAAAATATGAGGTTTTAGAAAATGAGATACATCAATGTGTGGAGCTTAGCTAAGCCTAAACATATTCCCACTAGGATTTGTGTACAGTCTGTAATTAAATCTGCAATGCTCTAATTAGATGAATGAAAGGAAGTAGAAAAACATCAATGAAACCTAGATCAGCAAGGACAGGGCAAATTGAAGTTGCAAATCTGGTTTGATCCAAGTTACTAAGCAATCATTTGGATGATTATATAAGTGACTAATTAAAACCAATAAAAGAAGCATCTATCCCACACAAGTATCTATCATTTGCTCTGTCACCACTTGTTTTCATATCACTCTGTTGTCATAAGATCTCCAATACTTATCCTGGATTGTGACATGAAGTTCTGCAGCTGTAGTTCTGGCAACCTATTATTCCAGGAAAAAAAGCACCGAATACCAAAAACAAAAAATCATATTTGGAATGCCATAGTACCAGTGGAGAACCATGTGCCAAAAAGTAGCCTTGCAGGCATGTACTAGTTGCTTATGAAAACAGATTTCTGTTTTTGTTGCTAGACAACATCTCGTCATTCCCCAGCTAAAGTTCTCCAAATTAATCCTAGGAGAAGAGTGGTGAAGTTTCTTTTCTGAGATAGGCATATAATATCAGTTTTGCTTCCTTACAGAGTAATCTGTTTAGCAAACTTTAATATTAAGTATTGATTGGATCAAAAGTTACCAAGTTCTTGAGAACTTCATTGACTGAATCTTTCCTGGACATGGAGGCCTTGACTTTGTCCATATCCAGGAAAGGTTCAGTCAATTAATAGACTGGTAATTTTATTCTGCAGGGTGATTTAACTGGATCAAAGCTGTATCTCAGTGGTGTCAAATTGAAGGCCTGTGGGCTGGATCAGGCCCACACGGTGCCTATATCTGGCCCACAGGGCTCCCCTGGAAACAGTGCAGGATCAGCCTGCAATGCGTCTGCCAGTGAAAATGGAGCTCGGCAGGGTCGCCGGTGGCCCTCCTGAGCTCCATTTTTGTTGACAGGGGGTTGCAGGAAGCTGTCACAGCTGAAAACGGAACTTGGAAGCCTCTTTTACGCTGGCAGAATGCTCAGGCCACTACAGGCATCCCCGACACAAATGACATCAAGTTAGCCATGTCCACTCAGGCCACATCCACCCTAGCTCCCTGAGGTCAAACACAATGTTGATATGGCCCTCAATGAAATCGACTTTGACACCCTGCTGTAGCTGGTGCAAAATGTGTTAATGAGGCTACTGTCAAAAAAATCCTTTATGGACCAGTTTTAAAGAAGATGTATCAGCTGTTTATATTCTACCAATTAGCCTTCACTGTTTTAATTGTTTAAGCTCAGTACACAAAACCCTTTTCCGATGTGTAATGATATTAAATTTTTGTAACAGATGGACCTCAATATCTCCAGGCTGGGAAAGGGATATAGGAAAGGGTCTTCTTGTTATGGTGTTCTAGCTTTACAATATCTTTTTTTCCTGGAAGCCAAGATGATGCCAGAAGAGTTTTGGCACCAGGTGAAGATCTAGTTTTCGCATTGACACAAAGGTCTTGTCACCCACACCAACCATGCCCTATTGCTCCCAATGAAATGTGTGTCTTCCCATTATTAATAGTATTTATTTTTGTAGTCTTTACTGTTTGATCTCATTAATTCTAGAGGTTATAACCTTCTAATAGAACAGTTTTTCCCGAACGCCATCACTCTACTAAACAAATAATTCCCTCAACACTGTCAGACTTTTTACTAAATCTGCACTTCTATTTCTACTAATTTTTCTCATCATTCCTATCATTCTTTTCCTCTCACTTAGAACTGTATGATTGTAACTTGTTGCTATCCTAAGATTTTTATTCATATTGATTGTTTCTTCATTGCTTAGTTGACCCCTATGACAATCATTAAGTGTTGTACCACATGATTCTTGACAAATGTATCTTTTTTCTTTTATGTACGCTGAGAGCATATGCACCAAGACAAATTCCTTGTGTGTCCAATCACACTTGGCCAGCAAAATTCTATTCTATTCTATTCTATTCTATTCTATTCTAATAATAGGAAAAGTGGCACTGCTACTAAAGAATATCCAGAGGTTTCAACTGGTGCAGAATACAGCAGTGCAGGCAGTTATGTATGTGCCTAGAAGAGCACCTATTACACTTCTTCTCTGCAAGTTGCATGGCTGCCAGTCTTACAATCTGTCCTCAAAGTGAGGACTGCCTTTCTAGCAGTCAAATTTTGTACTTTGAGTGTCTGGGGGGCCTCATCACCGCGAGGTTTGACTACTGTAATGCTCTCTACATGGGGCTACCTTTGAAAAGTGTTCGGAAACTTCAGATCGTGCAGAATGCAGCTGCAAGAGCAATCATGGGCTTCCCAAGATATGCCCATGTTACACCAACACTCCGCAGTCTGCATTGGTTGCCGATCAATTTCCGGTCACAATTCAAAGTGTTGGTTATGACCTATAAAGCCCTTCATGGCATCGGACCAGAATATCTCCGGGGCCGCCTTCTGCCGCACGAATCCCAGCGACTGGTTAGGTCCCACAGAGTTGGCCTTCTCCAGGTCCCGTCGACTAAACAATGTCGTTTGGCAGGACCCAGGAGAAGAGCCTTCTCTGTGGTGGCCCCGACCCTCTGGAACCTGCTTCCCCCAGATATCAGAGTTGCCCCCAACCTCCTTGCCTTTCGCAAGCTCCTTAAAACCCACCTCTGTCGTCAGACATGGGGGAATTGAAATGTTCCCTTCCCCCTAGGCTTATAGAATTTATACATGGTATGCTTGTATGTTTGATTGGTTTTTTAAATTGGGGTTTTTTAGAGTAATTTTAATATTAGATTTGTTTACATTGTCTTTTTTATTGTTGTTAGCCACCTCGAGTCTTCGGAGAGGGGCGGCATACAAATCTAATAAATACAAATACAAATCTTGTCTTTACAACTGGTTGCAGATTCCATGGTCATGTGACTGCCATTTGTTTTTTTTTGTTTTTACATTTCTCTGCAGAAATTTTAAGCAACAAGAATAAATACTATTCATGATGGAACGGTACTACCATCAAATTCAAGGTACTGTTTTTAACCTTTAAAGTTCTTCACAGTATGGAGCCACATTATCTGAGGGACTACCTGCCAATTGGCAGTTTTTGCTATTGTCTGCCAGAACATGGCAAAAAATTGGAAATTGCAGTCACATGACAATGCTGCAACCAGATGTAAATGCAACATAGCTGACAGACCCTCAAAATACAAAATGTGACTGCAAGGGAGGCAGCAATAACTTTGAGGACACATTGTAAATAGCTATTTGAAGTCAATCACCATTTAGAACAGGCTTTAAGACACCGGTGACCATCCATAAGGCTTTTCGTATATCTTTTATGCGTGTGGATGATCTTCTGTTTCATTCTTTCTTCCTTATCCAAGAACCAAAATAGAGTGATACCTCGTCTTATGAATTTAATTGGTTCCGGGACGAGGTTTGTAAGGTGAAAAGTTTGTAAGATGAAACAATGTTTCCCATAGGAATCAATGGAAAAGCGATTAATGTGGACAAGCCCAAAACTCACCCCTTTTGCCAGCTGAAGCACCCATTTTTATGCTGCTGGGATTCCCCTGAGGCTCCCCTCCATGGGAAACCCCATCTCTGGACTTCCGTGCTTTTGTGATGCTGCAGGGGAATCCCAGCAGGGGAATCCCAGCAGTGCGAAAACGGGTGCTTCACTGGCAACAGAAGTCCGGAGGTGGGGTTTCCCAGCGAGGGGAGCCTCAGCGAAATTGCAGCATCGCAAAAACACGGAAGTCCTCGAAACCCCACATCTGGACTTCCGTTGCCAGCGAAGCACCCATTTTTGCGCTGCTGGGATTCCCCTGCTGGGATGTGGTTCCCATGGAGGGGAGCCTCAGGGGAATCCCAACAGCACAAAAACGGGTGCTTGGCTGGCAACAGAAGTCCGGAGGCAGGGCATCCCAGTGGCAGTGGCTTGGGTTTGCAAGGTAAAAATAGTTTGGAAGAAAAAAAATCTTAAACCCGGGGTTTGTATCTCAAAATGTTTGTAAGATGAGGCGTTTGTAAGACGAGGTATCACTGTATTTAGGAATGATGGACGTACATTCACTGATGTACAAATGCTGTACAATTTGTAAGAGTGCTAAGACTCATTTATGTCATCAGGCTTGGGCCGATTAGATCTTAGCCCCTGGCCAAGGAATGATTATATGATTGCTGTACGAATGGGTGTGATTGACTTTTAATAATAATTAGGGGTTTTAGATAGCTAGGTAATTTTAATTTAATTGGATTGATTTTATTGTAATTTACTGTTTTTTATAGTAAATAAAAAACTATTTAAGTTTTTAAAGCCATCCCGAATCTTCGGAGAGGGGCGGCATAGAAATCTAATAAATAAATTAAGCCCTTATTCTCCAATAAATGAATAACTCATATTGAAAAGTGAAGCTCTCCACCTTACTGCAAATCTATTGAGGGTATCTACTTTTCATTGTCACCTGATTTCCTTTCCCTGCTGAATGCATGTTACTCTATAAGCCAAAATTCAGCGTTTCTTCTGCAAGCAAGCTCCCCTAATTTGCATTCCTTTAGCTGATAATCAATTTAATTTATACACAGTAAATAGATATCATAGCTAGATCATTACTGGAATATTTGCTATAGTTTTTGCACTCATAGACAAGAGTCAATTAAAGTATGTTCCATTAGTAATTTTAATCATCCTCCAGAAAAAAAAAGATTTTTCTTTTAAAAAATAAGAAATGGGCACCTTCCCTTTTTATTATTTGAGTAATAAAAGGCCTTCTCAAATTGATATTCTGATTCTTTTCTTCCTGAGGCACAGACAGTTTTTCTGCCCTTCGTCCCACCCACCCCTATTTTTTTAGCTTTGACAGAAGGACTAGACTAGGTAATCCATGCAAACAGCTGCTGCTGCAATGTGATCTCGCCCCCCTGCTCCACACCAAACATTAACAAAGAGTCCTGAACCTGTTCCTTGGTTTTAGATAATGTTGGGAAACATCTCAAAGCTGAGACCTAACAAAAGATGAATGTTACTTGACAGACCAGCTGTCTGATCCACAAGTTTTAGTTTTTAGAGGTGCCCCATACTAATATTAAGTCAAGCATATGCATTGATGTACCTTCCTAAAACTGATGACTGGAAACTGTGTCTGTTGCAGTTCAATGCCTGGAATCTACTTAGTGTAGTGTATCAGTTGGATCTATTGCGCAAAATAAATAATGGAGTGTTGTTTTCTGACTACCTTCCTTCTGAAAACTGATGCCTGTATTTATAGCAGAAAAGCAGAGAAACTTTTTCATCAGTTTTCCAAGAGTTGGTAATTCCAAAAGTACTGGTTTCTCAAGTAAAAACTAATATTTGTGGTTTTATGAAAAAGAAGGGATGAGCCTTGGTTAAATTGATGGACAAAGGCAGTGTTTCTCCAATAGCGGGGCAGCCCCCCAATGGGGGAGGGGAATGATGCCATGGGGTGTGCATGACCCCGGGGAACATGCTTTTTTTGCAATGCTGAGTAGGGGGGGGTTGCACCGAACAATAGCATGCGACACAGAGCAGGAGATATGAAGTGCAGATAACAAGCCCTTAAGAAACACCATGGAAAAATATTTAACTGGGATGAAAAGAAAGTAGAAGAGAGACGGGGACAAATGTAATTCTTCTGAAAGCTAAGATGAGGAAATAGGATGAAGTGTATGTAGCGCTTGGTTTCACTGTGCCTATGGTGGAAGACAAGGAAAGACCTGTATGTTTACTGTGTCTAAAAATGTTGGCAGCAGGCAGCATGAAGCCAAACAAATTAAAGCATAACTTAAACACATTACACCCCAATCACACTGATAAGCTGTTGTGTTTGGCTCTGGGCCAGCTCCTGCTCCGAGGACTGTGGATGTTGGTTTGGGAGAATCTTCAAGTTCTCAGAGACTGGTTTTACTGCCAACAACTTCGGACAGTAAAGATTCTGGGTCAAGGACAGACTCTGGGAGTGAAGCAGGATCGGACGGTGAGGTAGATGCAGACAGCCCATTAGCTAATGACCCCATTAGTGAGTTATCAGACTCAGAGGAAGAGAGATTAATAGAAGCTCACAGGCGCAGGTTTATGACGTGAAGAGAACAACTGCGCAAGTATCATAGATGATAAGGGAGGACACCTGTGTCTGGTGCAATTAGGCTAATGGGGCTGCTGATAAATTGCCAGCATCACTGAGAGCATGCGTGGGAGATTATCTGTTTGGAGAAAGACGAGTATTGTTTGATTTGGACTGTTCCAGGATTTACAAAGACTTTTTGGATATTTCACAGTTCAGTACATTTTGTGGACTCTTGAAGGGGGGTTGCTGTGACGCCTTGACAGCTGCCTTTATCTGCTCTGTTTTTGTTTTTGCTTTTCGCAGCATTCCAGGCTTGTGGTTTGTGGGAGAGCACTTTGGCTGTTTAAAGTGCTTGCGTACAATACTTTTGTTTTGATAAACCGACCCTCTGTTTACTTTACAACAGTGTGTGTGTTTGAATTTACATTTCTGACTTAATTGGGGCTTGTAACGTGAAGCCCGGCATAACATAAGCCCCTTGAGCCTTTTCAGTGAAAACGTGCTGAATATTGCCACAATCGTCCCGGCGGAGAGTTAAGGGGGGTGCGAAATGTTTACTTCTTCCTAGGGGCAGCATAACAGAAAATAATTGAGAAACACTGAACAAAGGTGACAAGAGGGAGGAGGCTAAAGGAGGATATTTAACTTTAATTCAGGAGAGCAGCAGCTGAAAACAGAAATGCCTGCCTCTTTGGCTCTGCCTCCGAAACAACACATGTGAGTGTCATTGGATGCAATCTATCCTGCAGACTAAAGTCTGAATGCTCCCTAGATTCATTCAGATTATTTATTTATTTATATATTTATTTATTTATTTATTGGATTTGTATGCCGCCCCTCTCCGTAGACTCGGGGCGGCTAACAACAGTAATAAAATAACATCATATAAATCCAATACTAAAACAACTAAAAACGCTTATTGTAAAAACCAAACATCCCTACAAACAAACATAACATGCATAAATTGTAAAGGCCTAGGGGGAAAGAATATCTCAGTTCCCCCATGCCTGATGGCAGAGGTGGGTTTTAAGGAGCTTACGAAAGGCAAGGAGGGTGTGGGCAATTCTATTCTCCAGGGGGAGTTGGTTCCAGAGGTCCGGGGCCGCCACAGTGAAAGATTTTCCCCTGGGCCCCACCAAACGACATTGTTTTGTTGACGGGACCCGGAGAAGGCCCACTCTGTGGGACCTAACCAGTCGCTGGGATTCATGCGGCAGAAGGCGGTCTCGTAGATACCCTGGTCTGGTGCCTTGAAGGGCTTTATAGGTGATGACCAACACTTTGAATTGTGCCTGGAAACTGATCGGCAACCAATGCAGACTGCGGAGTGTTGGTATTACATGGGCATAATATCAAGGCTCTGGCTGAGAATGGACACAAATAATATAGGCCAAAAGGAAAACGCACAAAAGAAGCTGGATGAATGGCGAAAGGCTCTAATCTAGCGTCTATAAAAACTGTCAACAGCAGACATGCCATTTGCACCAGGGCACCACCAGAGCAACAGTAAACAGTACAACCATCGTACAACTTGTACCTTTTGATTCAGAAGAAAAACACAATGATTTCAGGTGCTTTTATAGGAAAGAGGTAGATTGCATTTAGAGGCCCAGGGGTGTCAAACTGGCAGCCTGCAGGCCAAATGTATCATGTGTAGGCCACATCTACCCCAGCTCCATGAATGGGTAAAATGTGAAACATCACATGACACAGTGTAACGCAAGTTTGGCACCCGTGTTTTAGACTATTGTACCGGTTCAGTTGCAAGACTGGTATTTTGCCTTCTCCTTCCACGGTGTCCGTTAAGAATAATGCTTGTGTGCTCTTAGTTGCTTTTTCATTCTTCTTTCTGTATCTTTTTTTCTTATTATTTGTCGTATGTTTTTTTGAGCTGAGCATCTCTTATTACTGCTTACTCCTAACCACTTTGACAGCTTTATCTTTTTTAAAAAAAATCCCTCACTTGAACTTATTAAACTGTATTTAGGAGTGAAAGTTATTGTGGTCAGCAACAGCATAAATTGCCATAATAAATAATATAATTCTGCAGAAAAATGGGGTGAATTCTGATAAACTGAAATATGAGATAGCCTGATTTTTTCACTGTTAAGATGGGAAAGGCAATTTATTATTCATATCAGTTTCTTGCAAAATAGCTATGTTTTGGAAATGGGATGCAAAATACAGAAAACAACAAGCATTTTAATCTGGGTATCTTTACCATAGTCATTCCATGGTAAATTACTTCCAATTTATGGCAGAGAGTTTCTCTTAATATTAAAAGACTTTCAGGCAGCATCATTTTAAGTAGTTTCAGAATAAATAAAGCATCTGTAAACTGGGACTGATAGACAATCACATATCTACATATAACAGTTTTCTTCCAAAAGAGCAATCGAAAGGTTACTTGGTGTTGATTAGGCTATCAAGATAATAGAGTTAAGAATAAATACTGAATTCTTTGCCAGATTTTATTGAAATTGTGTCTTAAGAAACTATCTTTTGCTCTCAATCTAATTAGCTATGCATTATGCTTTCCAGCCTTAAAAGATGATTCACACTCGTGTACATTGCTCATTGTAAAAATCAGGTTGATGTCTCAACACTAAACAGAAATCAGTTCTCAAGCAGATCGCTCTAATTTCTTGCAAAATAGGGTGATATAGTTCTCTATGCCAGTGTTTCCCAATCTTGGCAACTTGAAGATATTTGGACTTCAACTCCCAGAATTCCCCAGCCAGCAAATGTTTGTTCTTAACCAGGTTTGTCCTCACCCATCGCTGCCCCTTCGCTCCTGCCTTTATTTCTCTCCACCAATGCTGTGGCTTGGCAGGACAACCCCCCCCCCTCCACCCCTCCATCAGGCCTCTCTCTCTTCCCATGTTGTACTCATGGAAGGGCTTGTATACTCACTTGGTCCAACTCCAAAGATGATGACAAGCAAGAAAATCAGGATGACGCTGCAGAGAGACATCCAGGGGAGGTTTTTCAGGAGGTGGGAACAAGAGAATAGGCAGTCTGGAAGCTTTTTTTAATTTTTTATTTATTTTCAAATTTTCATGTTACAAACAACAGGAAAACACAACAAAGTGTCAAAACAGTAATTACAAAGTTATATAATAAACCATTTTTGATTCCCAAGTCATTGGATTCATAAGAGATTATACAGTTCCATAAATAACCAGAAGAGCCCTTCACTCATCCACTCGAAACAGAATATCCTATGAAAGCAGACTATTAATCCTTGGTCTTGAAAGCTTAGAACTACGACGCCTAAAACACGATCTAAGTATTGCCCACAAGATCATATGCTGCAACGTTCTACCTGTCAATGACTACTTCAGCTTCAACCGCAACAACACAAGAGCACGCAACAGATTCAAACTTAATATTAACCACGCCAAACTTGACTGTAAAAAATATGACTTTAGCAACCGAGTTGTCGAAGCGTGGAACTCATTACCTGACTCAGTAGTGTCAACCCCTAACCCCCAACATTTTTCCCTTAGACTATCCACGATTGACCTCTCCAGGTTCCTTAGAGGTCAGTAAGGGGTGTGCATAAGTG